>NC_091132.1:113862105-113932105 GCF_040183065.1 Periplaneta americana
CGCTTGCTTTGACATTACAGGCCTATGCCTACACTCCAGAATTCGCTATTTGTAAACTATAATACCTGCTTCTTGTTTCACTAATTCTCGAATAGAGTCGAATAGGAGTTAATCGCTCCTTTACTATCTTTCGACAAATGTTAGCAAAAATTGACCCTCGTTCAGCAAATGTTTCTGTTGCAGTAAAGACTTGGGAACGAAGTCTGTGAAACATGTTAAAGAGCTAAGTTAAACATAATGTAATATTTATATTGAGCAATGTCGACATGAACGCACGCACGTCGTAAATTGGATGGGGCAATCACTCAAAAAGTCGTGCCTGAAACAATTGATTATGTGGCAACTAGGTGCAGTTGCCAAGCATAAAAACGAAATAGATAAAATACGTATTATTACAGAAGCCGGCCATGGTCTATACAAGATTAAAAGTGCGCATCCGCATGTTGAGGCCATGATCGTCTATTCAGGGCTTGCCAAACTACGGCCCGCGAGCCATTTTTGTTCGGCCCATTTACTAACTTGAAAAAAAAAATTAAAAGTCAATAAAAGAATAAAAAGAAGATTAATTCATTGACGAACTTCGATCGATGAAATCAAATCAGAGGCCAGATTGTTAAACAAATTGCTCGTATATTGCGGTAACAATGATGTTGCTACAATACAGACTACTGGTTGCAAGCATTCAGCCGCCAGGCCAAGTGCGAAGTGTGGCAACAGAAGAGCAACCAAAGATTGCACTGCTGTAAGCTGACAACAGCGACTTCTTTCGGTACACGCTCACACATAATAGAGCAGGGGAAATGTGAAGTGGTAAATATTATCCAGTTAAGAATAGTATTAGCATTCTGAGTTAATCCACAAGCATTTATTAGTAGTTCTTACAGCGTAACTTAACTTTTATTATGGCAGGGAAATAAAAAAAAAACAAGAGAAAATGGACAGTGACTGTTCTGTGTTTAAACAACAATGGAGTTGGAACTATTTTATAATTCAAACTGGAAATAAAGTAATTATGCCTGATTTGTAACGAATCAGTAGCTGTCTTTAAAGAATGTAATATTAGCAGGCATTATGAAATCAAATATTTTTCAAAATTTTCACAATTTACGGGGAAGGTACGGGATGATAAATTTGAAGCAATGAAGCGTGGACTATCATCTTAACAGAATATTTTCAAGAAACAGAGATCAGACAATGAAGCAGCAACAGTGGCTAGTTTCGCATGAACTGGCGAAAAGGGCAAAATCTTTTAGTGATGGTGAATTTATTAAATCGTGCATGATAATGGCGGCAAAGGAGATTTGTCCTGAGAAAGTAGATTTATTTAAGAATATTAGCCTTTCAGTACATACAGTTGCTCGCAGAGTGGAAGATATTGCCAAAAACATAACTTGCTAGTTGAATGAAAAAAGAAAACAGTTTGAAAGTGTAGATTTTAGGTCAATAAAACACAAGTTTGAATATTAATGTTATTTATGAGGTTTGTTTATTAGACTTAATTTAAACTTATGTGACTTGGCCCACGATTCTTTCTCGGATGGTTAATGTGGCCCTCGCTATGAAAAGTTTGGCAAGCCCTGGTCTATTCGAATCCTGCCTAGGAAGGGCCCAGTTGTTTCTTCTTTGTCTAGCTGATGTTTTGCACTGTCTTACGTGTAGGGTCGGTGTCATGCAAGGGCGATTTCTCAGGGCATGCTATGCTTGCTGCGCAAGCCCAATATTTTCGTAGAATGTGTATTTCTCAAAATGGCGTTACGTACATTCAAATTTATTTTGATTTTTGGACTACTATATAGGCGTAATACCATCCGCAGGTTCACATCGCAAGTACCGCAACGCTTGCTCGTTTCTCGGAGCTACAGGAAAGACGTAGAAACAGCAAGAATAAGATGCGCGCGCAAGTGCCTTCCTCCTCAGTCTGTCCTAGGCGCACATGCTTCTGTTATGTGCTGTTTGAAGCTCTGGTCCGAGAGCTACACCAACGACACAGAGCAGTATAGACAGCGGGAATGTGCTGTGATTTGCGAGTACAAGTAATTGTATGAGCGGAATGCATGTGTTAGCTGCTGCATGTATTATTAATTCTTAAACATTAATTTGAAGTATTGCAGTGAGTTCGGAATTGTGTGTTATTGAAACCTTATTATTAAATCCATTTTCCCAAAGGACTATTCAAGAGAAGACAGACATTATAGAGAATATGGCGCTCATTCAGTGCAGCTCAATACAACAATGTGCATTGGTTGGCAGGGTCGAAAAAACTGAATAAATTGTTTTGTTGGCAATGTGTGTTATATTATATCGAACTTCTACATCTGATAAGCGAATATGATCCATGACTCATAATGATTTCATAATTATAAAATAAATTATTTATGTGGGTCTGATTATTTTTATTAATTATGAATTATTACATCCTCCCATCTTCCCCTATGAATAAAAGAGCAAGCCTAACTTTCGTGACTAGCATTAGCCCCTGGTGTCATGCTATCACGGAAGTCCAGCTCTATTTTTTAAATAATAATAATAATAATAATAATAATAATAATAATAATAATAAAGAACAACCATTCACAAGTAGAGAGAGAAGCCTGAGAAGAAAAACATAAGTTGCCTGATTACACTGAACAACAAATTTTTACTTTTTGTCTTGCTCCGAAATAAAAATAGGTGAATATTCCTAATATGTGTGCCCTAGATCTGAATTTAAATCTATATTGCCCCATTACATGCCATTTTCCGGGGAAAATGAATTCAATTCTTTTACGAAAAAAAAAAATACTTTTTTTTATTTTTCACTGCTACTGGTAAAATTAGTGCTGCTTATGATTAGGTTTTCTCCGGAGCGGTTGTTTGCGCGCTTTCAATCGGAGACCTCCGGTTACCTCCGATTGATGCCGCGCAGGTTGTATATGTGCTGTGGCGCAGACATACACTTTCCGCTGAGCATTCCTTTAATCGGATCAGGTAGTGATTCGAGTCCGCTGACGTCCGCGTATCTTTTAAAATAAGTTCTAATTTGTTGTTTAATCTCTCTTTTATGCTAATCTCTCTCTCTCTTTCTTCGGCTCTTTTTTTTTTTGTTGCTTAAAGTGCTACGTTAGCTGACAGATTTTTTTTTTTCTAGTTTTGAAATTCATAGTATATGTGGAAAGCCGTATTAGTTTTATGTCATTGATCAAATTAATAACATTCAACCTAACTGCAAAACTAACGCAGAAGTAAAGCTTTTCAGTAGCTAATGTAAACATTTATACTTTAATTCTTCTAGAAACTCTCGTTTAATCGCAAAAAGGGTTTGTCAATTATTATTCTAATCGGTTTAGTTAACGTAAAATATATTAAGGGAGCTTCAGAATGAAACAAAAGAAACGTGGGCTATCAAAGGGATAAAGTTTACTGTCCAACATAATTTATTCAAATTCTTCACCGGACAGGATTGTGATTATTGTGTTAAAGGGTGTCAGTATTTGAACTGCCTCTTCTAAAACGCGTCACTCTTGCTCTGTAATAAAATATAAGTGGATATCAACTTAAGGATAATTGTAATTATATTATTACCATATGTTTCTTTAGTTTCATTCAGAAATATTTTAATCCAAACAGTAAAATATAACTCAAGTCGTCTTGTAAATGTTTCATTTGTTTTTTATTGCCTCGAAAGTTACGTTTTAGAGAAATTTCAAGACTTTTTCATAGACTGTGAGCGTTTGGGAACAATAGCACTAAAACAATTTAAAAAGAAATCGTATCAAATGTTTTGCGTAATTGTTTTCATCAAGTTCGCGATTGTGCGATCGCTTCAAATGGTCTAACAAATTCGAAGTTCCACCACCCTTAGAGTAAATTCGCCCACAAAGTTAAGGAATTTCCATGCGATGGATATCCGATTTGGTGCCATTTTATTCCACTCACAACTACCGTCAGTCCGTACGCGCCGGTCGTCCTTGAGCTAACTGTCGCTTCGCTCCGAACCCCCGCATCCCTCCGTATGTCCCCTGTTCCACCTACGGTAGTATCGGAGATCACCGGTGGAGAGCTTTATTCGTAATCTCCGATTCCTCCGCGGTTGTAGTCACTCCGATGAGCAGCACTGGGTAAAATTACAACACACTAGGGATTCAAAATGACTCATAATACTTCAAAAATGTGTGCTGGATACAAAAATGATGTAACATAGTTTAAAACACAACAACAAAATATTTCCTGCGTATAATGAGAAACATCTCGGAATTTGAACTTACCATTTAAAAGAATTTTCTGGATGACTTCTGTTTACAACTACACCCGGGATTGTCACTGTAAAAGGGTTCCGCCATTATCTTTTTCCCTCTCAAAACACTCTCTTACGTTACACACCATCTCTTACGCTTGACTCTTTAAGGGGCATCTTGTACAATATTCTTTGTTCTCGCCTGTCTTTCCCATAGACTTACTAAATAACCGCTAGACCGCTCACTGGCGCTAGTGTTATGTTCCCAAATTGAACAGTCGACGAGCGGCCATTTGTTTTGTAGAGATGAATAAGTATGGTTCTTTCGTGTGCTGCTTTTTATTGCAGCAATGCATACGCATGTAACGATAAAGAAGGAAGGACTGTTATATTTCACTGGTTAGTTAATCCTTAATTTCTACGACGATTTTTTCTCCATATTATGTTGCAGTAGACTAACTATTGTACCTGCCATGTGACTCTTTATGCTTCAAGTTTCCTCTGAGTAAAGATTCCCTTAACCGAAAGTGGATAGGTGCAATCCGCAGAGAGAATTTCTACCCTACATTGAATCATTCAGTGTGTTCAACTCATTTCGAAGATAGTAATTACCTTTCAAACTACGTTATTATACACTGTTATTATCCTTCACTCACTCTATATCATTCATTTTCTTCAAACAGCTGTTGTTTCAGTGCATGCATGAATAATAAAATTATTCACCGAACTAAAACATACAGAAACTGCATAAATTATAAAATATATATATTTTTAATATAACTGATTGAAAGTAATTCCTGTCTTAGTTACGGATTAATGAAACATTTTCTTATGCTATTGCTGCTGCTACTGCTATTATTACTACTACTATTCCTGCTACTGCTGCTACTACTTTTTTGACTTCATACTGCAGTTCAACCTACAGATTGAATTAAAAAGTTGACATATTAATTCTTTTATTAACCGTGGTTATGAATGTTCACATTCAGAGTTCCTATGAAAATGATGCAAGTCTGAAGACAGTACCTATGTCTGACAACCAGGGTTGCCGGGTATCCCACTTTAGGTGGGATTCTCCCAATTTCCTGGTTAGTCCCGATTAAAGAGAGTCGGGATTGACAAAAATCCCGACTTTGCAGATATTACCTTGAACATATTTAAACAAATTCGTCTGTATTTCCTATTATCCGATATTTTTATTTATATATTGACTCAAATGGTAACATTGTAAACACAGAGATAACCTGCGGATATTTAGTAAGTCTATGAGGTAGCCCAGCTGATTGCCGTAAGGCAACTAAACTCGCAAAATAATACTTCTTCTAGTTCTGCCGCATTGTTGATTATTCCGTTCCGGTCCCTAGTCGCTATTCTCGTAATTAGTAAACATTGTGTATTTCAAGTGCGTTGACTGGCAAGAAAGATAGCGTTTTGATATCATACTTTACACTAATAACAGAGACATACAATTGCTGCGTTTTATAGTTTAGTGAACTATGTTTAAACATGGATTCATCGTCAGATAGTGAAACTGTTGCAGTACCGGTTCCAAAATTAATTTATTAGCAAATTGTTAAAACATAGGCTATTCGCTGTTAGTAAAAGAAAAAAATATTGTAGTATTCACTGTACTGTGTGTCCTACGTATTTTAGTGTTTTTCACGGAGGCGAATAGGCCTATTACATTAAAAAGCACGCGAACACTGCAGAAAACTGCTATAAATCTTATGACAGGCTAAACTGTTAACAAGTCTAATGTCTTTGGTTAGCTTCTGATATCCCGACTTCCCTCGCAGAAAACCTAGCAACTCTGCTGACAGTAGAGACACGGTATTAAAGGTATCGCAAAGGAAGTATTGTTCCTTTAAACAAAAAACATTTAGCTTTCGAATACGCAATACAACACGTATTCAAATAGCGGTTTCGAAATCCCGCGCGTTTTCTACCTAACAAATGGCGGCTTTCTGCTGCTTCAATTTGGGAACATATTTCTCACTTCTCCGCTACGGCATGGTAGGGGCTCGGTCTTTCCTTCCTTCCGACATTGCACATATTGTCATCTGTTTAGAAACTCTCGCAGAAACTAGAAAACACTTACTAACCACACACTCCACCAATGACAACGAAGATAATACGTGTACTATAATTTAAACACATTAATTATCGATACACTAAAACAATAATAAAACTAAATAATATTTTTAATACAAACAACGCACGAGCTAACCAGCTAACTCGAAGTCATCTCAGGCATTGTATGCACGTGCTACTTATATAAACATAGACACGGCAACACCGGCCCGTTACCATGGTTACGCGTCTCTCGTGATTGGTTGATTTGGATGGTTGTTATGATAACATGCTAAAGGCGCCATTTTTCATGTCGAAAGTAGTTTTGGACACACCATAGAAACAAAATCTACGTAAACGTTGCACAGTGTGTAATTTCAAGCATCTAGCCGGCCAAAAATCAATTTTCACACCCTATCTTTAATGCTAAATTCTTATATAGACGTGTTTATAACACTCCAAAGTATAATATCCAAGTGTAGACAGATGCTTACATCTGGTAGGGGACCCTCACAACAGAGCGAAAGTTGCATGTCTGCGATAAGAACATTTACGCTGCAGAGGCAGGCGCGCAGTTTGTATTTGGATGATGCAAAGTGAGGAACTTAATATAGTATTTTTCTCTGATACACAGTGTGGATATATTATAAGAAGGTATGTACTTACAAATAAACTAATCCTTTTGCTAAAAATTATCGTCTTGTTGTCTGAATAAACATGTGCAGAGAGTTGAATTTCTACCTTATCACATTACTAGCCGTACCCGTGCGCTCCGTTGCACCCGTTAGAAATAAATATAAAGTAATTACATAATTAAAATAGGATGTTTGATCCAGGGAACATTCGTGTTTGATAGAAGGATAAATCGTTTAATACAGTATATTACTTTATTTAAGCTGTATTTAAAAAAAATAAAATGCGATCATTTTGATCCAGAGACCACGCATTTGATGCAATGACAATTCCTTTAACATGTTTCTTAATTGTTATTACATGCAACCATAGTTTAATGAAGATTGACATCATTTAGTTTTAATGTGTATACTTTATATTACTTGCTATATGTTTCCATTGAATTATGGTAATAACTTAATTTTAACCCTTGTTTTCTACGTCTTCAGTAAATGGCGCTTGGCCCACTATGGTTCTGAACCCTTCAAATAACTTAAATAGTGATACAGCATAAACAGTGATATGTAATTACATTTCTTTCTTTTGAAAATGTAAGAATTCACGATCTCCTATGTACCATTGCCATGGAATGAATAAATGTGTTTTTTCTTCCTACTCAAAAATTTTATATTTTGCACATAGGAGTTATTGCAGGAACAACAACGCTATAATCTGAGGCGGCTGTGAAAATGTATTGTATTGTTATTTTAAAAGTCTTATATATCCTTAAATATCAGTCCTATCAAAATTTTGCATAGAATAAAACTTATCGGAAATCATTTTTAAAGAAACTTTTGTTATGTAACATTTGTCACAAAAATCAATAATAAGGGAGATATTTCGATTTATTTAATTCAAGCCCCCTTATAACCTCCCTTTTAAATAACGTATTTTGAATGCCATGTAGCCTAAAATCTAAGTTACAACGAACTTAATTTATATTCTAATTGTCATATAAATCGGTTCAGCCATTATCGCGTGAAAAGGTAACAAACATCCAGACAGCCAGACAGACATACATACATACAAACAAAAATTTCAAAAAAGTGATTTTCGGTTTCAGGATGGTTAATTATACATGTTAACGCCAATTATTTTTGGAAAATCGAAAATTACCAGAAAAAATTTGGCTACAGATTTATTATTAGTATAGATTTTGCGTTGAATTTTAAAAGCCCTCTATCACCTCGATAAAATTTTGTGGAGATATTCATTATGCTTTTGTGAGCAAGACATCGTGATTTTTTTCTGCAAACACACGCATACAGAAAAACTATTCATTATTTTTAGACACCATGCGCTCCGTAACCCGGAGAGTTTTTTTCGAGTTGCGGAGCAAGAACGAGAGAAAAGTGAAATTCTCAAATATATAATTGAACATTTTGGTCTCAAAGATTACTATGAAGACATTTTACAGTCAATAAAGAAATTAATAAATTTCTATGGTCGGAAATTCGATTACGGTGGGGAAGCATAAATGAGAAAAATTTCTTAAAACAGAATGCGCCATGTTTGAACCAAGATGCAAAGTCTGAGAATGAAATACATAATACTTTGCCATCTACTACAAAACAATTTCAATTTGAGTCTGCCAGTACAACCATTCGAGGACGTTCACGTAAACTTTTCGAAGAACTGAGCGAAAGATCAAAACGGAGAAAAAATAATCCACTTTTTAATTAAAGGTCGTGAGAAGAGAAGCTTTTTGCTACTCATATGAGTTTCAGAACTTCTAGGAAAAGAGATGCGGTCAATATTGTAGGAGAGCTTTCACTTGCATCACTTCAACGTGCGACAAAATGGAGGAAAAAAAGTGAAAATTGATCTTGCAGGAACGACCAACAATTATCTACTAATAAAGATTTCGCTTTGATTAGTGATTTACAGTTGACCTCTAATCAATATAAATAATTAAGGAAAATGCAAAATCTTGTAACAGTTAATTTAGATCCACCGTATTATTTAGGCCTATTGCGAAACATTAAAGATAGGATAGGTTCAGGCAGGAAAGGGGACTACTTATTGACATGATAAAACAAAGCAGTTGTAATAAAAACGATGCAAATACCACAAGAAGATTTTTCACTTCCGCATATATTACGGGAATATATGAAAATCTAATAAGTGTCTACACACATAATATTAGAAACCTTTCCTTGCGGTTTTGCAATACTGATGAACGGGCATTTGACATGTATGAAAGGGAGACAAGGAAATTATATTTATTATTGCACAAATAGTATTATATGCCGACAATCCTTCACAAACATAACATTAAGTAATTGCATGTAAGGGTATCAAGGTTGACACTGCACCAGGTGAAGATGGAGTCAGAATGAAGGTCATTAAAGAGCTCCGTTTATATAAATCTCTTTTATTGATTGCCACATATATGCTCCGTTGGGGACATGTTTCGCCCAGCATTCGACGTGCACGCACAATTCTGATTTATAAGGATGATGATCCAGATATTCTTAAGAACTGGCGTCCAATTACGATCTATTCTGTTCTGTGCAGAATTATTGAGCGTATATTAGATATCAAGTTACGATCTTATCTTGATTTAAATATTAACCAACGAGGTTTTATGTCTGGTCCAGTTGTTTTCCTAAATTCCTCTATTGTTAATGGGATGTCTTAAGGATTCAAAAGTTAACCCATTACTGCATAAAGTTATTAATGACTTGAAAAATGCGTTTCTCAGTTTAATTTTGCTAGTTTGTGACTTAAGAATGCTTTCTTACCATTTTTAACTTTATTTACTTTCTGGGATAAAAATTAAGGACCGTCCCATAAATAGGACACTATGCATAATGGTCAGTGACATAGTAGCTGAATAGAATAACCCCTCTTTTAGTTCAAATAGTATTTATGTATTTATTATGTAGCAAATACATATACACATATTAGAATCAGTGGTTCAACTGCCCTCCTCACACAAGCCTACGCATTACACAACACTACTGTATTTTGTGTGGTAAGGGTAGAAACATTTAGGGTGCAGTCCAATTTGACACTTGCTGGAGATGAACTTTGCTTTCCCTGTACAATTAGCACACCTTCGCATAGTTTCATTTTCAACTGGCCAGTGGTGTTGACCATCAAATCTTATGTCTCCTGATGGAATGGGAACAATTTTTCCTTAGTGGGAACTCACCCCATGCCTTTTCAGTACTGTAAAAGCCAGGAGACGGCAAAAGTTGAGGAGCGGTTCTGAAGAGTTTTGAGGCTTCATTTTTCTGCACAGAAACCAAGGATTTACTACGGCAACATCAAGAAAATAAGCGAAGATGGACCACCACTCTGTTGTTGCCTCTGTTGCTAACATCGGTACTGCCAACGCTGGTGCTGCTGTTTCTGTGCTAGCGCTGGTAGAGCTGAGACGAGATGTTATGGCACCAACATGCGCGAAGTTTTAAATTGCCGCCCAGCAGGGTAGAGGAGTGGGGGTTGTTTGGGTTACGGTTCTCAAGCTCAGAGCGGCAGGCATATCCGTTTCATCTCTTTCCAAAAACATTCGTCTTACCTTAGTATCACCACTTTCCTACTCAAGAGTCCGAAGATACCTAATGGAATTACGCCCGCTATTCCATCTTTACATTCTTATTCTCCGTCCGAATCAGACGACTGATTTGTGCTGGAATCAGATATCCCTAAGTTTATGGAAATGTTCTTCAAAATACTGTCCATCACGTGCTCACTTTCAATGTAATTGTTCTCTACTTTCTTCACATAATCATACACTGATATCCATTCTTGGAAGAAGCGATTGCAGAGTCGGCCTCTGCTTATGCATAGCGGAGAAATTATAGATGAGTCTTCTTATGACTTCCTCATCAAAACTGTCTACAGCTGCAACAATCTTCTTCTTCGGCTGTGATTTTTCCGGACTGGAGAAAGAATCTGCTGTTCCTGCCTCAATATTTTCCCCTTCTTTCCTGATTCTTGCCAAGGTTCGCTTTGAAATACCAATGGCAGCCAGTACCCTTGCACACACGCTTTTAAATGGAATTGGTATTCCGTTTACAGCCTCTTCTGACATGAATTTCCATACATTGTATGCTATTTCATGTCCTTGACTATGAACTACTCTATGATTTCACACCTTAGACAATGCCATAATGAGGGCGCTCAGAAGGACAATGTTTTCAGTATTAGCAATAGCGGTAGTAGCAGAACGATCTGAACACTCGGAATGCCAGTAACCAACTAACCAACACCCCTCCAGTTGACTGTGAGGGCGAGTCCAAGCAAACGAACTAAAATGCGTCCCTCGCGCCGATGCCATAACTTCTCGTCCGGGTTCTACTGCTGTTGCTGCTAGTGATGGTGCTGCTATTGCTGCTGCTAGCGCTGGTGTTGATGGTGGTGATTGTAAAAAAGTTCGTAGCTCTACAGCCCATGAAGGACCAAGACCGACCAGCCTGCTGCTGGTCTCACTCCACATGCCGAAACAGAGGTGGACAATCATCCAACCAGAATGGCGGTATCGTGTGGTTAGCACGATGATTCCCCGTTAGCCTTTATAGCTGGTTTCCGAAACCGGATTTTCGCTACCTATCGTAGCTCCACAAATGCATGATGATGCTGGGTGGGCACCGGTCCCATACACTGGCCGAAATTTCATGAAAAAATTTCTTCCCCCTTGAGGACTCGAACCAGCGCGCATTCCGTAACGCGAGTCCGAGGCAGGATGCCTTAGACCACGATGCCACGGCGCGGTACGTTGGTGGTTATAGTAGTAATAATAGTACTTGTAGTTGTAGTAGTACGATGGCCTTCTACCTGGAATTACCTTCCTTGTCTTGGAAATGTTCATATATTAGCTTCCTTCTTTTTGGACGGCAATAACTTGGGCGAGAAACCTCAGCTCCATTTTTGTCTAATGTACTTTCAAAATCATTTGTTGCAGCTTTTATGTTAGAAGACTCTGGCATATTTTCATCAACAATGTCATCTTCATTATCATCATTACATATATATATATATATATATATATATATATATATATATATATATTGTAATTCCGCTTTACTAAGTAGCATTTTACCGCTAAGATTATTCAAATAAGCCTCATGCTCGTCGTCCGATTTATCAGTGTATTTATTTGTAGCCTATCATGGAAATCTTCTGGAGGGGTCACATAATATATTAGACTCTCATTATTATTATTTTGATTTTCCATTAACCCCAGAATTTCACTCACGGTTAGACTGGAAATAAAACAATGTAATGGAAACCATATACATATTATAAAGAATACTACAGGAGTGCACACTGCATGGCGTCCTATTTTTAGGACGGCACTTTATTTCACCTTGTACCTAGCAACATATAAGAAAATTTTATTGTTGTTATACACCACATGAAAACTGAAGTATTCAACTCATTATGTGAAAATAAAAATCAGATTTCTGTACCACCATTACAGAATAACTAAGAATGAACTTACCCGCTGTGCGTCACAAAATACTGTTATCCTGCCATCTTGTAAAAAATTAGCTGGTATGAACAAATGTTCGCGCGGAATTCAAATATTGCAACACCATACTACAATGTAATAATTTACCTTCTAAACAATGCCTCCAACTGTACTAAACAAGAAAAAGTTCCATAGAAATCAGTATTTTACGCACGTCCCATTTTTAGGACGCAATGCAGTAATAAAAAGGATTGTTGTGTAGTCTTTCTGAACATTTCTAAGGCGTTTGATCATGTCTCTCATCAACACATTGAACAAACCCTCAATGCTATGCCTATACCTCCAAAACTCAAGACGCTTATAACATCGCTTTTAATAGGAAATTCTACTCCTATCGCTATTAATAAAACTACAAAGACAGCCCCTATAATGATCAAGCAAGGAGATGCATGAGCAACAGCCACAAGAGGTGTGTCGTGAAAAACAAGTCATATATGAGCCTTGTTGTCAGCATCTCGGAGCACAATACCACATCACACATTGGACAGTTTTTGGGCTCATGTTCGGTGCCCGTGGCACGATCCCACGAGAAACTTTAAATCAACTTCAACAACTTAAAATTTCTGATACAACGATTGATGCCATAGGATCTCATGTGTTAAAATCATCCTTAGCTATAATTAGTAATCATTTGTACCAGAGCCTTCTTTAGTTACAAGCCGGAGCCATATGTCGGCAACACTGTAATTAACTGTCACCCGGAGGCCGACCATACAGGACACGTGTTTGTGGTAATGCCGATTTTCAATGTAAATTAATGTTACAATATAAGTGTGTGTCGATGGAATTATGTTCGCGGTCGTACCAAACGTTAATTGTTGATGTATTATAAACTAAATGCGCGTTGGTGATAAAAGACAAGACAATAAATGAAAATAAAATGGTTGCAGTCTTTGGGAATTTTTACGGTTATTGATGACAAAGTAATTGACTATTCTACTAAATATTAAATATTAGTCTTATTTGTGGTTTGTGTGTATCAGAGTTCTAGTCAAATTGTTGGGTCTCGTCTGCTGTATCAATAAAGTTACGCCGTTGGTTTTCAAATTCATTGTAAACAGCTGTTTTGTGATCCCATAAATGTTGCAGTTTTGTTGAAGATTCGGAATGCCTGCTATACGTCAGAACTACCTATAATTTGTAGATGCATATAATCACTTTGTTGGTTTTCAAGGTTTGTTTATTAATATTATTTATTTTGTAATAAATTAGGTATAAACATGTTTCTTTTCACTTCGTATTTTTTTAGAGGATTTAAAGTTCACTGAGTTTACGCTAATTGACACATGTACTTAATAGATAATGTTGCGTTTTGTTACGTATTATGTTGAAGGTATGTTTTTTATTTTTTTCATAGATTTTTTTACTTGGCTTAACTGTATTTACATCCTCATACTTTTATTATAATAGGTATGTCAATAGTTTCTTCTGTTTACATTTTATTTTAGGCCTATTTGCATAATGTACATTCTTAGCTTGTTTTTTGTAGTTATATTTACTTAAAATTACTTTTCAAAAAGTTTATAACAAATAATTTAGGATAACAGTATTGTTATGGTGACTGGCCAGGTTCAAACTAAAACTGGCTTCCTGCACATCTGAAATATTTATAGAAAAGCACGACATAATCACATGAAATTAAAATGCATATGATATCCTACACAACATTAAGCGGCAAAACATTGTCAATTTACTAGCCACAAATTTGTTAACTGAATGGAACTTAAGAATACTGCGTAGGAACTTACGTCTTTATTGCATTATTGATTTTATTATTTTCGGTGCAAGGAATATCTTTTTTATTTATTTATTTACCTCCATACTATCAATAAAAACATGTTTTTTTATAATTATTTTAAGTGGCAGCCTTTGTATGTAAGTAGCCTACTTACGCCGTATTCTGAAGTATAACTAATTAATTGTAATAATTGTAATAATTTACATCACTACTCTGAATCTTGATCTTACCTTTGTGCATAAAGTAATATTGAAAAAATACGCGTTACGTATAACGAAAGCAATGAGCAAACGCAATATCACTTTAGAATCTCCCGCCTCCACTCTGCGTTGCCAAACCTACTTGTACCCAACAAACTTTTATTGTAAATGATTTCCTATGTTTTCATATCATTTATCTTAATGTTTTCTTTTTCCTTTCGAATTGTTACACAATTGGTTTTCATGATTATTCTTTATGAATTGATTAGTAGGCCGATCTATTCGAACCCTTATTTAGGGCGGTTTTTTTAATTAAAAAATGCCAATATTAAAAGTCACATTTTATGTTTTTGAGGGGCTTAACATTTTGGTGTGTCGTGTTGAGTCTAGGCCCGTCTAGGGTGTGCCGTGAATATAAAAAGGTTGCGGAACACTGCTCTAGCACACAGTTAACCTGAAACCATTGCCTCCCTCCCATCGGACACTAAGTTTCGTTCCCTGGTAATCACTCACTCACTTAGGACAATGATAACAGCAGTATAATAATACTGAATGAAAAATGCTAGAGTACCTGCACAAACAGCGTTCAACGAGCGCGGTCGCTCTTTCGGAGCGGGAGAGCTGTGTTTACCGCTCGCCGAAACGGAGAGGAAGATACGTCAGAATGACATAGACTTACTTAGGTAGAGGAGAGGGGAACGACCACTCAGTTATCTAGTGGAGTACAGTATGTAGGCCTATTCTCAGTAACTGTTTCATGTTGCTTACCTACTGCTACAGTACAGTATGGAGGAATCTAAAAGACGGAACATAACATTTAACGATTTACAGCGCGAACTTATTGATCTTCAATGTGACCTAAGGGCTAAAGATCGTTTGAATAATACTACTAGCCTGGTTGAGTTTTACAAAACTAAACATTAGCAATAATATCCACGACTACACAGGCTGGCTGTGAAAATGATTGCTATATTTGTAAGCAACTGTTTTCTATAATCAACTTTAATAAAGGTAGACATCGAATATCTGTAACTGACGTTTCATTACGATCAGTAGGCTACTGTTCCTTTCAGCTGCCAACAGCATAAAACCTCGTTTTGATGTACTGATAAATAAAAATATAACAAAATGATATTGTACATTTAAGTAGCTGTAGAATTTCTATGATTTCTGTAAAATAAATATTTCTTTATTAATTAATAATAGTCCAAGATAGTTTTGCAAACACTGAACGGGAATTCATTTCATAAACGCTCGTAATAGTACTTGCTTTTGTGTACATTTTGTACGAGATCCACCCCTTCTTCCAGTCCACCCTTATACAGAGCGCAGTTAATATCTGCATTCCGCTCATGAGCTGTGAGCCGGCTCGGAGAGCGCAAATCTTGTGCAGGCCTGTGGTAGACAAACACCGTATTAGAAAGTTATAACTTTATTACTGTTCTTCCTCCTAAAAATAATGCATGAAACATATCAGACTGCCGTGAATTTGAGCTGGCTAGTGTTTGAGGTTAAGATATGGTCTGAAACAGTCGTGAACACGGATTTCTGAAACTCACAGTTTATGACTCAAACACGAAGCGGAAAAAATACTTCTCGGAAGATACGAGCGCGTGATCAGTGCAGACTAATGTTGATAATGATATGTTCACTCTGTCAGTAGATGCTGTCTGCCCATACAGAGCAAGGTCCAGTTCAGGGCATTCGAGATCCAGCATCGGCGTGGACTGGAATGTTCTTTACAATGGTCTGTGCTTTAACTGAAACATGTCGCATTTAAGGATGCCATAAGGTAAAGTACGTATTAACACACTGTTGATAGTTAATAGCGTTCTTTTCGATAACTAACAGTCCTATTAGCTTATAGGTTTAAAAGTAATTTGGTACATTACAAGCAGGCCTAGTACTAGTAGTAGGGCCTACTAGTGGTGGTGGTGACAGTGGCGGCGGCGGAGCCGGCAGAGACAGTAGTAGTAGTAGTAGTAGTAGTAGTAGTAGTAGTAGTAGTAGTAGTAGTAGTAGTAGGAACGCGTTTTCTTTCGTTTCTTTCTCACTGACATGGGGGTTTTGAATCAACATCAGGCAGGGATTCGCAAATAACGTAAGTAACCCTGGTAATAGGTTTAGCGTAATATCATCGCTTAAGACAAACCAGGAAGTGTCAAGAAAAGGGACACACGCCTAGTACCTATGCAATGGAGATATATAAAGTTATAAATTCTTGTCTATGTTATGTTTTTTATTTAACGACGCTCGCAACTGCAGAGGTTATATCAGCGTCACCGGATGTGCCGGAATTTTGTCCCGCAGGAGTTCTTTTGCATGCCAGTAAATCTACTGACATGAGCCTGTAGCATTTAAGCACACTTAAATGCCATCGACCTGGCCCGGGATCGAACCCGCAACCTTGGGCATAGAAGGCCAGCGCTATACCAACTCGCCAACCAGGTCGACTTCTTGTCTATAATCGAACCCGGGTTCTCTGAAAATGTAAGCGAAAGTTCTACCACTTTCGTCGCAGCAGAATATTTAACATCAAACTTCACATAACAAAAACATTTAAGAAAAGGTTATATCTTTGACATGACTGAAAGTAGTAGTAGTAGTAGTAGTAGTAGTAGTGCTGAAGAATCTTTCAGCATCAGCAACTGTCACAGGAATTGTATAGAATTTTATAATGGTTATACAAATATGTGGAAATAAATTATCCAGTTTTAATTCCCTCAGACTATTTAGGAGATTTATAGGTTTCAGTGGGGTTGGCCCTAAATTAGAGGCATGAATTGATTTTAAATATTTCGGTTCATCACTGATCTCTTTATTAGTATCTTCATAATATTTTTCACGCAGTCTAGCACCCATATTAATATCCTCCAATTTTTTCTGTCTCTCCTTGTGCTTCTCAGCTCCCGACTTATGCCTGTACTTGTCCATTGTGCAGTTAAACTATAACCGGTAACACTAATGAACAGAATTTACTAGACAAACGACAACGAAAAGACGAAAGTTTCGACACGAAACATACAATGTACTGAAAAGGAAACGTGATCCTGCGACTTCGGTTTGAGAGAGTCCACTAGCATATTGTGGTGGGCCAGCGGGGGGTTGTTAGTTAAAAAGGACAAGCCAATAACTAATTGAACGTGTTCAGTACAAGCGATAGGAACATAGTTCAGGCAAATGCCGGGGCCCTCAATTGTCGTGTCGGTGAACTTTAATGCGGGAAACCTTGTGTGTGTGTGTGTGTGTGTGTGTGTGTGTGTGTGTGTGTGTGTGTGTGTGTGTGTGTGTGTGTGTGTGTGTGTGTGTGTGTGTGTGTGTGTGTGGGTGCGTGCGTGTGTGTGTGTGTGTGTGATTTTGATGATATGTATTTTTTTACTTTATTTTGTATTGTCCTTATATTATGTAACTGATCTTGACTATTTCTAATTTTCTACTATATTTTATGTAATTTATAAAGTATCTTCTATTGTGTTGTGTTATCATCTATCACATAATTTTGTATTTCATGTACCATTATTGAAACCTGGTTGAGTGGAAGAGAAGGTCTTATGACCTTAACTCTGCCAGGCAAAATAAAACTACTACTACTGCTACTACTACTACCACCACCACCATTACCACTAGCACTACCACTACTACTACTATTACTACCACTACTACTACCACCACCACCATTACCATTACCACTAGCACTAGCACTACTACTACTATTACTACCACTACTACTACTACCACTACCACTACCACTACCACTACTACTACTACTACTACCACTACCACTACCACTACTATTACTACAGCAAAATGAAGGAAATAAAAAAAATGTATTCAGATAAACAATGTGTCAAGAACGACTGAATAACCTTGGCTCCTGAGTCTGGAGAGCGATCTTGCTGGGTCTTTGAAGTTTGGTGACATAATTGATCATTTTGCACCAATGGAGTCGACGAAAGTTGTTTGTTGATGTTGGACTGCAAGTTAGTAAATACAGGTGTTTAAGAATAATGTTTTATGAATATAATATATTGTGCTAATTTGAAGTTTTCCTAAACGTTTTCAACGTAATAAAAGTGTATACTTTTAAGTTCGTATCTGTGTATGGGGTTATCTTTTATTTATTCTGCAAATAATTATTATGGTTAGAATAACTGGTAGCTTGTAATTGTTACTTTTTTCAACGGGGGTCTGAGTACACTATTGCATAGGGGCCCATAAATTCTGTCGGCGGCCCTGACTACCAGTGTTCAATTCAGACCTTCCCCATTTGAGGGGGGCAATTCATTTATAATATACTGATGGGGGGAGGTGCAATCGGCAGCAAAAGAAAAAAAATCAGATCTTGCTTAACAATAACAGAGGCAGTCGATGTAAAAGTGAACATAGAAAATGAGGTCAATTAAAAATTATGCTTTTATTCGTTTATATTTATTTTAAATACTACGAAATATGGTATGGGTTAATGTAACCATTAACGTAAAAAATATTTTTATGTAGAACATAGTGAATATGAACATTCTTTCAGTATGGGGAACTATTAATAATAGAATTCCTCAAGGATCAATATTAGGTCCCCTACTTTTTCTAGTGTTTATAAATTATCTTGCCCCCCTAATAAAAGATGTAGGTCATCCCATATTATTTGCAGATGACACAAGTATAGTAATATTACAGCCAATAACTCCAACGCATTCCAATCTTCAACAGAGGAAATTCTCTTCAAAATATGTGACTGCTTCTCAGTCAATAAATTGGTATTAAATTGTAACAAAACTAACATAATTCAATTTAAATCCTGTCCAAATTCAACGTCGCAAATTTCTAGCGCAATAATTAACAATAGATCCCTATAGAAACAACAACAACCAAATTTCTTGGCTTAAAAATCGATAATGTGTTAAATTGGAAAAATCATATTAAAGAAATTACCCTCAAACTAAATTCAGCTTGTTTTGCTATTAGAGCTATGCAAAAGATAGTAAATATCAATACCTTAAAAACAATATACTTTGCATACTTCCACTCAGTAATGAGTTTTGGAATAATATTCTGGGGCAATTCCACAGATAGTAACAGTGTATTCCTATTACAAAAAAGAATAATTAGAATAATAGTAGGTGCCAAATCTAGGGAATCGTGTAGGACTGTTTAAAAAAATATAAATAATGCCCATGGCTTGTCAGTATATCTTTTCATTAATAATCTTCCTCGTATGTAATCGTGAAAACTTTGTAACTAATTCAACAATTCATAGCATAAATACACGTCAAAAAATGACTTTCATACTCCATCGGCAAGTCTATCGTGCTATCAAAAAGGAGTGCGTTATATGGCAGTAAACATTTTCAATAGCCTCCCTATCGATATAAAAAATGAAACTCAAAACATAAGATTATTTAGGGCTAAATTAAAGAAGTACCTAATTTCTCACGCCTTCTATTCTGTAGGTGAATTCATGACATTCAATAACGCTTCATGAAATTGATACTAAAACTTTGTGTTGTACTAGTAGACTATATTGTAAATCTCGTCTGTATAAATTTCATCTAGACTGCGACTATAAATTAAGACTTTATAGTATTAAATTTTTTGACTTGTTCCATATTCTAGCTGTGAAGCAATGTATGAATACCATGGAATGTTAATAAATACAATACAATAAAATACAATAAAACTATCAAATAAATCCGGTATTAAGTGTCCTTTTTACATAAGCCGCTTAAATTTAGTAGTCATACAAGAAATAATTACTCGCCGATTAAACCAAACGAATGCGTCTTCCAATAGTTTTTCTAAAGTTTTGAAAGGACACTGATATGAATACCCTATTTGGTTTCTGAAAACATCCAAGTCATTATTTTAAATGCATTTCACACAATTTACAAAATGCACCACTCCGAGTACAATAGAAATACAACCAATCGTATTTAGTTTTTCATCGTTATTGATATTTGATTTAATGTCCAACCGTTTTATTCACTGACTCATCACTATCAGTACTAGATAAGGGTAACACAGATTTCATTTCCACTTAAAGCCAACTGAGAATTTTCATCATTAAATGCAACGAATGCACATTCCATTGACTTCTCAATACGTCTTTTCTTTTTAACTACTTTAGTAAACAAAATTATTATATTTTATAAACGAAAACTACGCCAATAAAAACACAGCACACCTGACTTCTTTAACAATAACAATCAAGACTGAAAATTCAGACGGTTTAAATTTCAACCCATCAAGATCGCCGGTAGACTCAGCTAAAATCTCTTACATCAAAAACTAACCTTTAAGGAAACAACTACCTGAAAATCTGCATGTCATATCGTATTTAAATATAATATTGTGGGAATTATATTTCTTTGATGAATGAAGAACAGCCAAATGTATCGCTAAACAACTATTAACGATTAATTGTAACAGCATGGCAACATACTACGACACATAAGATTTTATCAAATGTTATCAATTATCTATTGTTTATTTTATAACAAATGTTATCTATATATATAATTTGAACTGGTAATGAAAATTACGGGAAAACGGCTGAACGGATTTTAATAAATGACCCCTCATTTCGAAGCTTGGAACCCAAAGTTTTTCAGAAAAATAGTAGTTTTCAGTGAAATGTCAATTTTTCAACATAATTTTTCTGTTTTCTAAAATCCATGTGTCGTCATTAATTGCATTTCAGAATAAAAAAAAACACACATTACAGTAAACAATATTACATGAAGGCCATGATCTGCAAGAATGCTGACATATTTAGAGCTAAAATTAAATTGGTTATTAAAAATTTCGAGACTTACTAAAAATAATTTACAGGTCTGATTCTGTGGTGTGTAATTTTCTGAGTGCAGCTGTGTATTGGATATTAAAAATTGCAAAACTTGAGGTGGTTTGATGACATTATTACCATTAGAAATGAAATATTATTATATAATTAATGCCATGATGTGACTATTTTTCATTAATTATACATATTAATGCTATATTCATGATATGAAAGTGAAAAGTTTTGAGGTTGCGTAAGTACATGTAGAGAATATCTTAAATTAGATCTTAATTTCTATAATTTACTGAGTGGCGGCTATGTAGTATATATACTATATGTTACTGAAAACTATAAAACTTTCGTAAGATAATAATATTGCTATTAAAAATCAAATATTTTTATACTTATCAATCAAGTGGGGTTGGGTCTTTTTCATATATTTAATGGCGGTGTGGTGTAGATATTTATATGCGTGATTCTCTTCACTATTAGCTCGAGAGAGCGCAAAAATTAAAGCTCCTAAGGAAAGACCAAAAGGTATTACTTACTGATAAAATAAGAGGCCTACAAGATTTTGTAGTCTCCCGATCATTTCAGGAAGATCTCTTAGCAGGATAAAATGATTTTACCCTCCATATTTCAAGGTAGTTTACGAAACAAGATGCTATGTCTATTGTTCGAAAGCATAGCAAACCTGACATTTGTTTAACTCTCACCTACAATCCGCAATTACCTGAAAGAGCTACTACTTTACTTCCACATGAAAAACCCACTGATCGTCCTGACATTATTACTTGCGTTTTCGCGTTCAAACTAAAAAACTGAAGGTGTATAGGTTCAAGAAAAACTATTTGGCATAAAGAACCATTCAGAGGGAGTATGTTTCATTATTATGGAAACAAATAACTTTCAGAATGTCTGGTATTCTTCATTGAAAATAAATCTGAAAAATGTTTATTTGAAAGTCTAATGACCTTAGTTTGCAGCATTTGCTGCACAAGCCACTAGTTTAAATATAAAATGGAATGATATTATATCACCATTCCTCTCATAATTCCCCAGTAATTAATTACAAATTCAACAATTGAGTCTTTGCTATCAATATTTTATTAATTTGTTGATATTCGTAACTCTGTTAATGACTTAATGCAGGATATAATATGTAACACTTTTGTCAATTCTAATTATTTATATATGTTTTGTGACATGACTTATATATACCAGAAATCATATCGACATTTTCCAAATTTACATTTCCTGGAAATCTTTTTCAAAATAAACCTTTTCCATTAATAAGACATAACTACATAAAACTCATGACAGTCCATTTTGTCATGCATATTACTATGTACATTTTAATTTGTTCAAGGTTTAGACTTCGTGTTTCTTAACAATATCTGATGATCCCGAAAAGACGAAAGCGTTAATATTCCATATTATACAATGTTATAGCAAATAAACATTTGCAAAAAACATAAATCTTATAGATTGAACTTGAAACTTTTATTATATTAATTTTAAAAGTCTGAAATCTCCGGAGAAAACATCCTGGAACCGGGGGAAGGGGGGGGGGCGGAATCCCACGGGCCACCACCTGAATGAAACACTGGCCACTACACTGTGTGTAAGCAAGCATATCTGCTATAAGACGTCTGATTTGAGAACTTGAACTACGTGGCCTTTTGACGTAAGAGTAGATAACTCTAATGCAAGCGGAAATATTTCCCAGAGTTACATAAATTGTTACACACTCCAGAACGAATGCAACAGCTGAAGGGGTCAGAAATCAATTCTCTTCCTTTGAACAAGTTAATCCGATATCTTCCATCTCTTAAATGACAATAACACCAATTATTTCTTACATGACGAGTTTCATCTCTGTGATATTTGAATACGAAGTTGATATACTGTCGTTAAACTTAAGACTATTCCCTTCTTCCTTTTGCATGTATCTTTTTATTCTCTTCTTGTACTTCTTCCTTTCCATCTCATTCTTAATTTTCTTGTATTTCTTCCTCCCTTTTCTCGTCCTCCTTTCTTTTTCCTGTTTAGTCTCCTTTCCTTATTATTCTCTTCCTCCTGCTTCTCCACTTTCTCCTTTTCTCTTTTCTTCATATATTTCTTCTTCCTCTTCTGATTCTTCTCCCCCTCCTCCTCCCTTTCCTCTCCTTAACGTCCTTCTCCTCATCATATATCTTCTTTTCCTTTTCTCTTCTCATCATTACCCTCTCCATTTGCTTCTCATATTCATTCTATCCCTTTCTTTTCCTTCTTGTTTCTTATTCTTTGGTTTTACAATGTAATATCTGACTTTGACCAGAGTCCATAACTGAACCCCAGTGTTGCCAGGTTTTTACGAAACAAAATCCCTCAGATAGGTTGAAAAATCCCTCAAATTTAGAAAAAAATCCCTCTTGGAGTGGTATGGTCTAAACCAGGCCTGCACAAGGTTTGCGCTCTCCGAGCCGGCTCAGCTCATAAGCGGAATGCAGATATTAGCTGCGCTCTGCATAAGGGTGGACTGGAAGAAGGGATGATCTCGTAGAAAATGTACACAAAAGCAAGTACTATTACAAGTGTTTATGAAATGAATTCCCGTTCAGTGTTTGCAAAACTATCTTGGACTATTATTAATTAATAAAGAAATATTTATTTTACAGAAATCATAGAAATTCTACAGCTACTTAAATGTACAATATCATTTTGTTATATTTTTATTTATCAGTACATCAAAACGAGATTTTATGCTGTTGGCAGCTGAAAGGAACAGTAGCCTACTGATCGTAATGAAACGTCAGTTACAGATGTTCGATGTCTGCCTTTATTAAAGTTGATTATAGAAAACAGTTGCTCACAAACATAGCAATCATTTTCACAGCCAGCCTGTGTAGTCGTGGATATTATTGCTAATGTTTAGTCTTGTAAAACTCAACCAGGCTAGTAGTATTATTCAAACGATCTTTAGCCCTTAGGTCACATTGAAGATCAATAAGTTCGCGCTGTAAATCGTTAAA
The DNA here is from genome assembly GCF_040183065.1 of Periplaneta americana. Lineage (NCBI taxonomy): Eukaryota > Metazoa > Arthropoda > Insecta > Blattodea > Blattidae > Periplaneta > Periplaneta americana. Next base: position 113,886,270 of record NC_091132.1, read on the forward strand.
TGTTAAATGTTACGTTCCGTCTTTTAGATTCCTCCATACTGTACTGTAGCAGTAGGTAAGCAACGTGAAACAGTTTTTTTAATCCACATTTCAGATTGCAATCCGTTAAGTGTAAATAATTGATTAAATGGCGATCTTACTCGTGTTAATTGTATAACACTCTTAGCCTATGTTCGTCTCTCAAAGTGAGAGTCCAAATTTCACAACCATACAGAACAACCGGTAATATAACTGTTTTATAAATTCTAACTTTTCAGTTTAATAATAATAATAATAATAATAATAATAATAATAGTAATAATAATAATAATAATAATAATGAGTTCTGTGGATATAGAGGGAAAAATTGGATCGGTGTCTGGTAGAGTTCCTGGGTAGCTCAGTTGGTAGATAGTTGGTAGAGCGTTTAACCAAAGGTCCCGGGTTCGATGCCCGGTCCCGGAACAATTTTTCCCTCGATATTATTCAAATCAACTTTACAGGAAGTTATACCTGAAAGCTTGATTTGTAGAGATTAAGGGTGTTTGAGAATAAGGTGCTTAGGAAAATATTTGGGGCTAAAAGGGATGAAGTTACAGGAGAATGGAGAAAGTTACACAACGCAGAACTTCACGCACTGTATTCTTCACCTGACATAATTAGGAACATTAAATCCAGACGTTTGAGATGGGCAGGGCATGTAGCACGTATGGGTGAATCCAGAAATGCATATAGAGTGTTAGTTGGGAGGCCGGAGGGGAAAAGACCTTTGGGGAGGCCGTGACGTAGATGGGAGGATAATATTAAAATGGATTTGAGGGAGATGGGATATGATGATAGAGAATGGATTAATCTTGCACAGGATAGGGACCGATGGCGGGCTTATGTGAGGGCGGCAATGAACCTTCGGTTTCCTTAAAAGCCATTTGCAAGTAAGTAAGTAGGGGAGAAGTGGGTACAGTAAGACAGGGAGAACAGTGAGACATTTTTTTATTAGATGGTAAATTTTGATGTTGAGATGTTGGTAACAGTGGAGTTGTATGTTGCATGAGTAAAGTAGCAGTATTTTCATACTCGATTTGATTCTAGTTATAAAGGTGAGTGATGAAAAAATAATTCGTAATTGTTCACTCTAGAAGTAAAATTTGGCTTGTGTAATGAAGATTATATTGGATATACAAATGAGATATAAATATGAATGTTTTGTTATCTAACACTATGGTATTTGAGATTGTGTTTGGCAAAATTTCGTCTTTCTTGTTTTAATTTTGAAGTGATGGCGTCATTTTTAAATGAACTATGCGTAAAGGGAACAGTGAGACATGCCATTGAAGGGTACACTGAGACGTCTCACTGTCCTCATGTACCAATGATTTGCAAAAACAAACTGTAATTATATTATATTTACTGGTAACTAACATTAAAAATGAACATACTAGTAACCAATTTAGGAATTGTAGCTTAAAATAATGGATACATTACGTTTTAATGGTTTCATAAATAAAAAATTATTCACAAAATTTAAGAAAATGTTAAAAAATAATAAAGAATTATATTAAATTCTTATAATTATAAGCTTTGTTGTCACCAAAAATTAATTTCATTTTTTCGCAAAAGTTTGAAATATCATGGAAAATTCACTTTTCCAAATGTTCCAGATGTTTCAATGGTTTCGAAATCGGACATCAAAATGATTCTAAATAAGTCTACAGAACATGGCAAGATAGAGAGACAGCAAGCTTTCTTTTCTTTTGAAATAAATGTAAATCATTTCAATGTCCGTTAATAGACACTGTGGTGTCTCACTGTACCCTCCTGAATGGGAACAGTGAGACATTTGCATTTTTTTGGCAAACACGCATTGTATATTATGTCTTTTACCTATTAACATTTTTGTTTATGTATTATTATATTCCATGTTTTAATGTCTATTTCTATTGCACTTGATTTTAAAAATACTTCAATTATCACTTGCATACATATGTTTTAATATTTTGTGTCTCACTGTACCCACTACTCCCCTAAGTGCCATTTACATTTCTTTTTGTTTCAGCGTCCAGTGTACAGCATGCCACGCTTGAAGCAGCCGGCCTCGCTGGAGGTCATTGTGCTGCAATCTATAGAAAAGTTCATATTACAATTTGGGCAACGGCTTATTGAGAAAGTATGTTCCGGAACACCAACCAGCCTTCTGCCAACGAGATGGGGCCTTTCTGCAGGTTCTCAAAACGAGAAAAGCTTCAATTGCTACATATCAAGCGAATTACAACCATATCTAGACCCAGGATTACCAGTGCATTTATCAAACGCTGTATCTTCAGCCGTGTTGGAAGCAATAACATTAATAATCTCACGAGCGAAATGCACGTATGATAGTTTTGCAAAGAGTGGAGATGACTGTTGCAGGACTATAGCTAAAAACTTAATTTCATTAGCTCTGCATGATCGAATTACACAAGTAGATCTTTTGGAGAGGTCCTGGTTCATAGGAGAAGTGTTACTAGAGCATCTGGACAAATTTCAACATTTACAAGTTCTGAAACTTTGGCCTGGAAGTTGGAGTCCCGTGTGGACAACAGTTGTCGAAATGTTAGAAAGTGGATGTTGCTCCTTTAGAGACCTCATATCTTTTAGTATGAGATGTCACTGTACTGATAAAATCCTACAAGTAGTGGCATATTCTTCAAAACTTCAATATCTTGATGTAATGTCTTCAGTGGAAGTAACAGATCTCAGTGTTAAGTCTCTTCTTCATCTGAGAAAATTGAAGATAGTGAATATGGCCAGCACATGGCTCACAGCAGAAGGGTACATTCAGTTATTAGTTGGCCTGCCTCAGCTTGACAAGTTAGTGTGGTTTGATTTAAACGGACAAGCGCTTGGTGATGTGAGGACATCATCACCACTGAGTTTACACAGCTATGAAGCCAGCAGAGTGTCGATTGATCAGTTGAACATCATGGTACATAAATGTCCCTTCCTGACCCAAGTCAATTTCCATTGGGTACAGGCTGATCTTTCAGTTCTCGGGTCTCTGAAGTGTATTAGAGATATCAAACTTGCCCATTCAAACGCCGTGAATAGTAATCTAAGAGGTTTATTAGAAATTATAGGTTACAATATCACTTCATTAGAATTACAAGAGGTGGTTGATGTTGATTTGCTAATGATCGGTGTTCTTTGTATGAATCTCAAAAAATTGAGCTTAGTGTGCAGTTTTCAGGCTTCTGATCACACACTGTTAGGAGTAAATACTACTCCACTATTCAGACAACTGGAAGAATTAAGGTACGGATCGCAATATTCTGAATGTTTGTTCTTCAACTGCATTAATATTAGGAGACTAGAGGTAATTAAATGCTTGAATTTCAATGATCAAGTTGTAGCAACATTATTGTCAAAAAATCCTTTAAGAGAATTACAAGTTTTGTCAGTAGGACACTGTGGGAACTTAAGTTGTAGTACTGTGCTTCTTCTGTTGGACTCGTGTATAAATCTCAGAGTACTTGAGGGTTTAGACAGATGGGGTGGTGTAACAAAGTCACAAGTTATGGAACTAGAATCAGAAATGAAAAGAAAAAATTTGGACCTTGAAATCATTTGGAAGAAACCATTGCATATTAATTGGTAGCATTTAGGCTTGATTTAATTTTAAAATATTTGTATACCAATTAAAAATTGTACACCTGAATATGTCAGTTCATTGCTGTTGCAAAGAAAGTTTGTGTATTTTACAGCAAATAATGAACTGCGAATTTATCCTATGAGTGAAATTTCACTGATAGCAAGTGATATTTAGTTTTCTGGTTTATGTAAAAGATTTTCTCAAGAATGAAATACTGCCGTGATGAATGTTGGAACTCGTAACATTGGGACTAAAATTATGTAAGTGGTCATAATTACGAAAAATAATTTTACAGCTTCATATTTTTAAAAATGTATATTTCATATCAGGATACATACAAATATTTTGTATCGCTGTATCGATATTGTAACATTATTCCCTCAATTCTGGCATTAGTGTATACAAATTACAGTACTTTTTTTAAATAATGTTATTTATTAATGAATTCAGAATTTACATTCTCAAAGCTATTAACAGCAGCACACATTCTACTTTGTTGTACAGTGAAGATAATCATCTTTGATTACTTAATTTTTAACTGGCCGAAAGGAAAGGTTTTATCTTACCCAAAAATTAATTATGTTGGTTAATGCAATTTTATGTCAGAAAAGTGCATTATATTTTACTTTAAAAGAGTTTACAACAAAACAAGTTAAATGATAAAAACCAAAGAAAAGTGAAGTGAGCGCTTAAGAACATTTCTCACTTGTAATTTCATTTGTTTCGCGAGAAGCAGAAAGATGGAAGTTTTTTATTGTCAAAATAGCAAAGTTATTTATTATGTAAGTCAGTTTACTATATTTTGCCAACTTAAATACTAAACAGGTAAATTAAAACCTACAGCTTGGCGTCATAGTCAACCTTCAAGCAATATACATTGTAGTATTAGTTAAAATAAGAGTGTAAATAGAATTTTAAAATTATTTTCGTGATATATTTTGTCTAAATAATGCACGCAAATTACTATGCCAATTTACAACTTTAAACATTCAACAATTTTCTTTCTTCTGGTTTTAAACGTTAATTCAGTTTGCCATGATGTCTTATAGTTATGTAATGAAGTACTAGTGAACTAAAAGAGAACAAAAATAAACGACTGTCCAAAAACGAGATCAATATTGTAGATAATCATTCTTCCACTCTTTTGCCTACATGACTTAGGGTTGAGAGTTGCTCACGGGAAGAGAATTTTATATTTCCAGTGCTTTAATTAAACTAATCTCTCTCTCTCTCTCTCTCTCTCTCTCTCTCTCTCTCTCTCTCTCTCTCTCTCTCTCTCTCAGTTGTCATAATTGCATGCAACGAATTTTACGTCAATCTTTTCAGAAATGTATACAATTTCACCTTCCATCATTGTACCAAAGGTAAGCACTTTATGCTTTCAACGTTTATTTAATATTTGATGCAAAAACTAACGTTATTTGGGCAAATAGTGTATGTGGGTAATGTTTACAGAGCAATCAAACATACCAAACGACAAAATTAAGCATTAATCATAAGTAATTTCACGAACGTTTTCCATTTCGTGACGAAAATTGCAGTAAAATTTTATCAATATTTGTACACCAATTGTAAACGTATTTATCTTCTTCCCATTATACTCGTACATTCAAAGAACTAAACCTTTGGAAAGCATTATTCACTTTAATAGCACTTATTTTTCAGTTGTACTTAAGATTGTTACTACTGGTCTTAAACCGCTATCGAACTGTAGTACTGTTAAATATGAATATCCTTCGATGTTTCCTCACATAGCCATTATGTAACCGAGTTGTTCATTGTAAAAATAAAATAAGTTACAATAATTATTGTTAATTATTACTGAGTGCAAGAAGGGCATTTTAGAGGATGTGCTCTTTTTGAGTAAAACGCTTTATTGTGTTGTCTGATCTGTTATGCATATGATCACCAAGTTGTAGTTCAATACTGTGATCATAGAGGTCAGGCGTATCCAAAATGTAAAGGCGTGCATAGATCACCTTATTACGGTTTGAATATTCAACGTCAATTTTCTCAAAACTTGCAGTTGAGAGAAGTGCCTTTCTTGCACCCAACCTCTCAATTTCGAAAGTGAAGAAGTTTGTGAAAATATCTAAACATATTTTTCATGTAAATTTAAACGATATAAAAATGTTTCGAGCGAATCAGAAGACAACACCAGAAGTTTCGTTCCTCTGATAGGCAGAGCCGAAGTTCAGTTAGCTACTGATTTCAAATAATTTAAAAAAGTAAATAAACAAAGACAAATATGAATGTTCGTTCGTAAGCAAATACCACAATTTGAGGCGGACAAAGAGGTTGATAGGTTCTTTGACAGCATTGCCATTAGCACTGTCATTCACTCTCATATTACTCTAATACTGCTTTATGAGCATCTCATTATTTCCAAACGATTTCCATACTTCGGAAAGCATATAAAATAAAGAATTATAATTACAGCGACAGTCTCTAATAGCCTCTCTAGTTTAAAATGTAACTAAATAAAGAATAAAAATTGCAGTCATTACTTCAACGTCTCTAAATAGCGTTCATAGTTTAAAGTAAAACTAAATAAAGCTTTATAATTACAGCCATTATCTCACCGTGTCTAAATAGCCTCTGTAGTCTAAAATAGAACGAAATAACGCACTATTAAACAAGTCGCAAACTCATCGCAAGAAGTGATAAATAAAAAAGCCATCCAAGCTATGAAGTTTACAGCAAGGAAAAAATGGACGAAAACCAAATTATGAAGAAAATAAATAACGAGTAAAGTAATAATCAGACATATATCAGACAGGCCCAAAATGTTAGTCATTAAATTTACATGTTACGTAAAATATTGTACGCACACGGAGTTTTTCACGTAAATTTAATCTATTACAAATACATCATAAAATCATTTTTCTAAAAATATATTACTTTAAATAACAATAACAAAAATCAACTGACAGATAGAATTCCAGTTATCTCAAAATCAACATTTGAGTAGTCCATTACAAAAATTGATATTACATTTTTTATTTATAAAACCTATATAACTTCTTATAATCACGTTCTGATAGTTTTCGTCTTTCCTTGTAGGATTTTCTAGCGCGAATTTGCATGAATTCTGTCATATTAAACCGCACAAATGCTTATGCTGAGCTAACAAAGTCTCAAACAGGGCAGACTACGATTTTTCTTAGTTTACACTTAGAAGTAGAAGTATATACTTCTTATTATACATATAAATAATGGTTTATACAACGAATTCTAGCATAAAATAAACACGGCCTTCCAAATCAACTTTCTGCTATGCAGGGAAGACTTGAATATGACTTTTTATGCATTTGCTCATATTGGGTTGAGGGAAAACCCCGGAAAAAACCTCAACCAGGTGACGTGTCCCGACCGGGAATCGAACCCGGGCCACCTGGTTTCACGGCCAGACGCGCTAGCCGTTACTTCACAGGTGTGGACTAGCCTCTGTAGTTTAAAATGGTATTGAATAAAGGATAACTACATTCACCTATATTATCGTCTTTATAGGCCTAAGTTCTGAATAAATCCTATAGCTTAACAAACATTAAATAAAGAATTGAGGGGTTTGCCGGAAAAAGGGCGTATACATCAATATGACGAATTGAGATACATGCAATCTGAGATTTTAAAACGCACCTGAATAAAATGTTATACACGCACGCAGCCCTGTCCTGCAGGTATGTAGAGTACAATCAAAACAAAATTTCGCTACTATAATTAGCGAATTATTCCACTACATTTTAAACCGTTTTCCCGAAGAAGGGCGTATAGGTCTATCCGTCTTTCTTCCGGCAAATCCCTCAATTATAACAGGGAGACTTCAGACACATTCAGAAGTGCGAAAGTCATATTTGCAGTTGTGTTTGCTTTCGACAGATTCAATAGACATAATGCAGGAATTTTGTAGTAATATCAACGTACTATCGCACATTCTGTTTATCATGTACATATAGAATCGACAACGTCTAATATTTGATAATGCGATTTTTGCGTATTTATACCCAACGTCTGCGAATGGACTTTGCACTGAGTCGTTCACAGATCAGCAGGGTCGAACGCGGATAATCCATCAGATATTCGCTGCTTTCTGTTCAGTAATAATCCGGTGTTGCGTTTTAAAAGTGTTTTATCCATGGAAGTAAGACGCAGGCTAATATGTCTTGCACTGCTGTGCCTTCTTGTTATCACTGCAAGTAGCACAAATGCAAGAGAGAACAAGAATCAACCAATAACGACTCCAGCAATGGTAAGGAGTAAAATTACTATAAATAATCTGTCTAAATACTAACACACGGACTTATAAATTCCGAACTGATCATTACAATCTGAAAACATTTTCAGAAAAGAGACGTTAGATTTATTTCTCTCTCATAAGGACTCAGTTGAGTCTTTCATTTTGTGATTGCCCTGTGTTGTACGAATGGCCAGGAAATTTCATTACGTGAGAATTTCTGTAATTGGTTAAATATTCTAAATGCTTATAAAGGCCAATCTATCTATATATATAATTTGAACTGGTAATGGAAATTACGGGAAAACGTTTAAACGGATTTTAATAAATGGCCCCTCATTTTGAAGCTTGGAACCCAAAGTTTTTCGGAAAAATAGTAGTTTTCAGTGAAATTTCAATTTTCCTACATCATTTTCCTTTTTTGAGAACTAATTAATGCATTCACGGCCGACTTGATATTCGCTTCCTTAAGCGAAGCGAGCATCAAGTCGGCCGTGTTGCATTTCAGAATAAAACAAAACATACACTACAATAAACAATAGGCTATTACACAAAGGCCATGACCTACAGGATTGCTGACTTAGTTATAGTTCAGATGGCTCAGATTCTTTCCCATCATAATGCCAATATGTTGATCTTCATTTGTGCAACTTTTTGATAACGTATAAAAAATAATTTACAGGACTGATTCTCTGGTCTGTAGTTTTCCGAGTACAGATGTGTATTGGATATTAAGAACTACAAAACTTAAGAATGTTTGATGACATTATTTCTATTAAAAATGAGATATTATTATAGTTAATGCAACACATAATGCTATACTGATATATGAAAGTGAAACCTTTTGGGGCTTTATGTAAGTGGACGTAGAGAAAGAATATTTTATATTAGATCTTCATTTCTATAATTTACTGAGTAACGGCTATAGGCCTATATAAACTTACGTTACTAAAAAGTATAAAACTTACGTAAGGTAACAATATTGTTATTAAAAATGAAATACTTTTACAATTGAGGGGCTTAGAACAAAAAGCAGGTAAGTGACATCATTAAAAAAATGAGGTAAGTGCGTGTTGTGATAGCCCAAAACGATGTTTCTTTGCGATAAAATCAGGTAAGTGATCACACTGTGCAGTGTTAGGCTACTATATATGGGCATCACTTCACCAAACTATTGTATAATATTTCATTGCATGTAGAACTTTAACTGTAATTTCCTCAAAACTAGGTTTCCGTCACTTACCTGCTTTTCGTTCTAAGCCCCTCAATTATTAATCAAGTGGTGTGGGTCCTTTTCATATATGTAATGGTAATGTGATATAGATATTTATATGTCCGATTCTCTAACTTTCCTTGGTAGTAATTGAGTTATGCTTCCTATTTTAGCTGCGTCTTTAAACTACATCAACATTAATTTCATATTTCTTTGGTTTAATTGATTAGATTTGTGATAGCTGCCAAGCATATTTTGTTGTAGGGAAAATAGCATGCCATTTCACTTCTTGCTACCGTGATGAGTAAGTTTATTTCCCGCAACCAGCAACAAATGAAACACTGAAACTGCTAACGATTTACGATGGACAATTTTATTTAGGGCGCATATAAGATTCTACAACTCTGACATAACATTCGCCTCATTTTCCACATCTCAGCAATAAATTCCTCACAACAGCCTATATTACAGAAAATATATGAAATAACATTCATTGTTACACAAATTAATCCAGCAGTATTTGGTAGATCAGTACTGTCTGGAAGAAGCGCAAAAAATTACAATTCATAAGAAAAGACCAAAAGGTATTACTTATTGATAAAATAAGAGGCCTACAAGATTTTGTAGTCTCTTGATCACCTCAGCAAGATCTCTTAGTGAGAAAAAGTGATTCTGCCCTCTACATTTCAGGGTAGTTCACGAAACATGCAGCAGCTATACCAAGATGCTAAGTCTTTTCTTGAAAGCATCATAAACCTTACATTTTCTTAACTTTCACATACAATCCGCAATGACCCGAAATAGCTTCTGCATTACTCCCACATGAAAAACCCAATGACCATCCTGACATTGTTACTAGCGATTTCGCATTGAAACTCAAGAACTGAAGACGGATAGGTTCAAGGAAAAGTATTTGGCAAAAAAAAAAAAAAAAAAAAAAAAAAAACTCAGAGGGAGTATGTTTCACTATTATGGAAGCAAGTAACTATCAAAATGTCTGGTATTCTTCATTGAAAATAAATCTGAACAATTTTTATTTGATCTTTTTATGGACTTAATTTGCAGCAATTGCTGCACAAGCCACTAGTCTATATATATATATATATATATATATATATATATATATATATATATATATATATATATATATATAATTTGAACTGGTAATGGAAATTACGGAAAAACGGCTGAACGGATTTTAATGAATGACCCCTCATTTTGAACCCAAAGTTTTTCAGAAAAATAGTAGTTTTCAGTGAAATGTCAATTTTCCTATATCATTTTCCTATTTTCCAAAATCCATCTGTCGTCAGTTTTGAGAACTAATTGCATTTTAGTACATTTTAGAATAAACCAAAACACACACTACAATAAACAATAGGCTATTACACGAAGGCCATGACCTGCAGGATTACTGACATATTTCGAGCTCAAATTCAATTGGTTATTAAATCTTTAAGACTTACTAAAATAATTTACAGGTCTGATTCTGCGGTGTGTAATTTTCTGTGCAAAACTGTGTATTGGATATTAAAATCTACAAAACTTAAGATGGTTTGATGACATTATTACCATTACAAATGAAATATTATTATAGTTAATGCCATGATGTGACTATTTTTCATTAATAAAATAATGTTATATTGATGATATGAAAGTGAAACTTTTTGGGGTTATATAAGTAGATGTAGAGAACATGTATAATTTAATCTTCATTTCTATAAATTACTGAGTAACGGCTATATAGTATATAACTGCAAAACTTACCTAAGATAATATTATTAAAATTAAATACTTTTATAGTTATTAATCAAATGGAGTTGGGTCTTTTTCATATACTTAATGGCGGTATGGTATAGATATTTATATGAGTAATTCCTTCAGTATTGGCTCGAGAGAGCGCAAAAATTACAGTTAATAAGGAAAAACGAAAAGGTATTACTTATAAAATAAAAGGCCTACAAAATTTTGTAGTCTCTCGATCATTTCAGCAAGAGCTCTTAGCAGGATACATTTCAAGGTAGTTCACGAAACATGCAGCAGCTATACCAAGATGCTATGTCTATTGTTCGAAAGCATAGCAAACCTGATTTTTTTTAACTTTCACCTACAATCCACAATGACCTGAACTAGCTATTGCTTTATTCCCACATGAAAAATCCACTGATCGTCCTGACATTGTTACTTGCGTTTTCGCGTTGAAACTCAAAAAGTGAAGGTGAACAGGTTCAAAAAAATATTAGGCATAAAAAGCAATTCAGAGGGAGTATGTTTAATTATAATGGAAGCAAATACTTTTCAAAATGCCTGGTATTCTTTATTGCAAATAAATCTGAAAAATTTTTATTTGAACGTCTAATGAACTTAGTTTGCAGCATTTACTGCACAAGCCACTAGTATAATATAATTACTGTATAGGTAAGTATGCTCATAGACACCATGAAGGATCATGGAGATAGAGTTCCATATATTCATAATCTCAGCAATAGGATGAGATATTTTGGTCGGTACCACGCTTCATCTTTTACCCCCGGGTACTGAGTTTGACAGGGGGCTGAGTGAACTCCGGGGCTGTTGTAAAAGTTTTTACAAGAAAAGTTCAGCAACTATTCAGAATTGCCCATACCAGTTGCTCAGCTGAACTGTCCATCCGCCTTAATAATAATAATAATAATAATAATAATAATAATAATAATAATAATAATAATAATAATAATAATAATATTAGCAGTATCAAAAATATATGAATAATAATAATAATAATAATAATAATAATAATGATAGTAATAATAATGATAACGATAATGATATTTAATTTAATAGTCTGACCCAATATTTTGGGTTTGCCCTGCGACACAGAATAGTTCACAATAAAATTTAAAATGAAAAATTATATAAACAGGTTTCAGACAAAAGTGAATAAGACATAAGAAAAAAAATAGAACCAAGTGTAATTTAAATTGAATGTACACCATCAAGATGCTGACGAAATATCCTACAGAAAATTTTATTATGGTGGTGAGGATGGCATCTTGAAGATCTCTCGTCAGCTTTCGGGATGGTGCCTCTCGCTCCGAAGAAGAGACCGGTAACTGTGATTTTTTCTATATTGTATTTTGCCGATAGGTACTGAATCGTAATAATAATAGCCTAATAATAATAATAATAATAATAATAATAATAATAATAGATAATAATAATAATAATAGATAATAATAATAATAATAATAATATTTACAAATGACTTTTAAGGAACTCGCAGGCTCATTCCCGCCCTCACATAAGCCCACCATCAGTCCCTATCCTGTGCAAGATTAATCCAGTCTCTATCATCATATCCCACCTCCCTCAAATCCATTTTAATATTATCTTCCAATCTACGTCTCGGCCTCCCTAAAGGTCTTTTTCCCTCCGGTCTCCCAACTAACACTCTATAAGCATTTCTGGATTGACTCATACGTGCTGCATGCCCTGCCCATCTCAAACGTCTGAATTTAATGCTCCTAATTATGTCAGGTGAAGAATACAATGCGTGCAGTTCTGTGTTGTGTAACTTTCTCCATTCTCCTGTAACTTCATCCCTCTTAGCCCCAAATATTTTCCTAAGAACCTTATTCTCAAACACACTTAATCTCTGTTCCTCTCTCAAAGTGAGAGTCCAAGTTTCACAACCATTTAGAGCAACCGGTATTATAACTGTTTTATAAATTCTAACTTCCAGATTTTTTGACAGCAGACTAGATGACAAAAGCTTCTCAACTGAATAATAACAGGCATTTCCCATATTTATTCTGCGTTTAATTTCCTCCTGAGTGTCAGTTATATTTGTTAGTGTTGCTCCAAGATATCTGAATTTTTTCACATCTTCAAAGGATAAATCTCCAATTTTTATGTTTCGATTTCGTACAATATTCTGGTGACGACACATAATCATGTACTGTACTTTGTCTTTTCGGGATTTACTTCCAAGCCAATTGCTTTATTTGCTTCAAGTAAAATTTCCGTCTTTTCCCTAATCGCTTGTGGATTTTCTTCTAACATATTCACGTCATTCGCATAGAAAAGAAGCTAATGTAACTCGTTCAATTCCAAACCCTGTCTGTTATCCTGAACTTTCCTAATGGCATATTCTAGAGTGAAGTTAAAATAATAATAATAATAATAATAATAATAATAATAATAATAATAATACTCAAGTTCTATAAGATTAACTCAGTAGTTGATATAACGTCGTTAAAATAGCCACCGACATAGTTCAGACGGTAGCGCGATTGGCTGTTCATCCGAAGTTGATAGCGGGCGTGGGTTCGATTCCGACTTGGGCTGATTACCTGGTACCCCAATCATAAGGCGAATGTCATATAATCTATGATGAATCCTCGGCCTCATTTCGCTATCACCAATTTCATCGACACTAAAGAACGTCGTTAAATAACCAAGTAAAAATTAATGATAATCCAAAATATATTACTCGTATAATAAACTGTAAATTCGTCGCTTTTCTGATACTATAGTTACGAATCTTTTTGAACTGAAGATATTATTCACAGACGATGACTATGATGGAGCAATTTTAAAATGATAAATAGTAAATAAAAACGAAGTTCTCCAAGAAAACTCACTCCAGTCACATCTACTTGAAAACTGAAAAGATCGGTCGGTGATTGAAGTCTGTTCCTTTGGTAAATACACGAACTAAAAATAACACTCATGGCTTGTCATTATAAATTTTTTCATTAATAAACTCCCTACTATGTAATCATGAAAACTTTGTAACTAATTCAACAGTTCATAGTAAAAAATGACTTTCATACTCCATCGAAAAGTCTATCATGCTATCAAAAAAGAGTGCGTTATATGGCAGTAAAATTTTTAATAGCCTCCCTTTGGATACAGAAAATCAAAAGGAAAGTTTATTTAGGACCAAATTAAAGAAGTATCTAATTCCTCACGCCTGTTATTCTATAGATGAATTTACTCGTATGACATTCAACAATATTGCAATAATATTTGTGTGTTGTATTAAGTATCAACACTAACTCCTTATATTGTACAAGTATATTGTAAAACCCTTCCGCATATACGAGTTTTTCAACTGTAACTATGAATTAAGACTTTGTAGTATTATTAAGATTTTTTGTATGTTCCATATTCTAACTGTGAAGCGATGTACAAATACCATGGAATGTAAATAAATACAATACAATGCAGTTGTTACCTTCCTCTACAGCAGCGTTTCTCAAACTCTTCTGAAGTGGGGACCACTTTTTTAAGTCAAAGCAGTTCCGCGGACCACCTTACTCTTGTTCCCTTCTAAAGCAAATTTATCAGTTTTGTAACATATTTTAATACCAATATACTTATACTTTAAAATATAATTATTTAATTATAATACTTTTCTAATTATATTTTTTGTAGCCAATCACAAGTAACTTATAACAAATTCTGTGCATTGTTGATTCATCGCTTGCCTGTTAGCAGTTAGTTGTTTGAAATTCTTCTTATGAGGTACACGCAGTAGTTGTCCATGTCTCTGTTAAATAGTGCCCACTATAAATAATGGAAAACTGACTTCGATCCGGATCTTTGAAAAGAAAGGAACATGATGATACGCTTCATTTAGGCAGTGCTAATAGGTAAGAAGCTCTGTGTGAAGAAATATATTAATATCAGTGATTATAGTGGCACTAAAGAAATATCTAGTCCTAGTGATAGCTCTTCAAAGAAAAAATACTTTCGTAAATATGACAAGAGTTATTTGGAACTTGGATTTACTTGGTGTGGCAATGAGTGAGAACCAAAACCTCAGTGCGTTGTTTGTTACGAAGTGCTTTCAAACGAGTGTGTGAAACCTGCGAAATTGAAAAGGCACTTAGAGAAGAAACACGCAAGTGTAAAAAGTAAACCTGTCGGTTTTGTACAATAGGCGGAGTCTAAAATTTCTTATATCGTCATCTGGAAAAACAAATGAAAAAAAATTAATGCAGAAATTAATGCCAGATTTTCAGCAAGTAAAGATGCAATTTGGCACGTTCTATTTTATTGGTGTACGACGTATTGTATGTGCCCATTTCAATGTGCAAACTGAATGTCGGCAAAACTATTAAGAAAGCCATCAATACATGAAAAGATTCGGTACTTTGGTACTCTGTTATGAATTCGAGTGGTCCCTGGCTTGGTTACAGCCGCAGCGCCAGATGTGCAGGGAAAAGATGGCGAGGAACACCACGTTCATAGTTCATAGTGCTTTAAATCTCTCTTTTGTTGTTGAGAATAGAGTGGGAAGTGGGTAACGGGTAGGGTAAGAAATTTAATAAAATATTAGTACTGGGAGAAAAAGTGAAGGCGATTGCCATGTGTCATTTCCAAACTCTGAGATTTTCAGCTATAGTGTGAGACGCAATTCGTTTTAATTTTATTTTTTCTTCTGTCTTTTTTGAAGGACCACAAGGACAGAACTCGAGGACCACAGGTGGTCCGCGGACCATAGTTTGAGAAACGCTGCTCTACAGAATTGTCTTCAACTTCTCATAACGCACTCTCTTCATTTCTAGCCTGAACTGATCACACAACATGGTTACCCCGCAGAAATTCACACAGTGACCACATCGGACGGCTACATCTTGACCATGCATCGCATTCCGCATAGCCCCAGGTCCAATGCAACAGGGACAAAGAGGCCGGTGGTCTTCCTGCAACACGGCCTCATCAGTAGCTCAGTGGACTGGGTCGTCATGGGACCAGAGAAGGGACTAGGTACCATGCCAGAATATTGACGATACGCTGCACTTTCACTGTGCTATCTGCTTCTGTCATGAGGTCGGAACATAGTCGCAAAGAATCTTCAGGACAGTCACTCAGTCACATTAAAAATTAATTGCAAGCACGTTTGCCATCTTGAGTTTAACGACAACTCCTTCCTTGCTGATGCTTGTTGACATACAGAGTAGCCCTCTCGAACATACCTGATTTCAACAGCCCTTCAAAAGAAAAGGGAAAATGTGAGGACATTTTTACCATCTTTATTAAGAAGTACTATTCACTCTCTCACTTTACTCTTCAATATTCTTCAAACCTCTAACCCAAGCTACTTAGCTTCTCGTTTTCAACATATCACGAAATAGATACTCGCTCACAGCATCATATCACACTCTCCATTCCTAAACACAGAACATCCTTCTACTCTTCATCTTTCACGATCTCTGCAGCTCATCTCTGGAACTCTCTACCATAACATGTCAGAGACTGTCGGACATTGTCTAGTTTCAAAAATAAATTAAAATTGCACTTTTTCAATTCAGATTCGTTTCAGTTGCTGATAAAGAAACCACTTCCTGACGATCATCGCCAGCGTTTATAATTGCCAGTGATGTGCGTTCGGCGATGATCGCCGTAAACAAACCGTAGTTTTAATTGTTGTAGCGGTGGATGGCTGAGAAGCGAGAGACGAACTCTCTTGTGACTATATTCAATGGGTACGTAGCGGTCTCAGATCATCAGAGGATGTCATAATTTTTATAGATTGTTTGGATTTACTAAGGCGATAAAATAATTACTAGAAAAACGGATTCACATGCAAGAAAATACTGAAATATTATACATGCAAATATGGGAAAACTATACAATTACAATCGATTTGATTTTAACAGTAAAGATATCACTCCACTGAATTTATCTTAACCTCTGCTGTTACAGAATGCAATGAAAATCTATCCTGAGAACTCTCACTTACTTACTTACTTACTTACTTACTTACTTACTTACTTACTTACTTACTTACTTACTTACTTACTTACTTACTTACTTACTTACTTACTTACTTACTGGCTTTTAAGGAACCCGGAGGTTCATTGCCGCCCTCACATAACCCCGCCATTGGTCCCTATCCTGAGCAAGATTAATCCATTCTCTATCATCATATCCCACCTCCCTCAAATCCATTTTAATATTATCTTCCAATCTACGTCTCCGCCTCCCTAAAGGTCTTTTTCCCTCCGGTCTCCCAACTAACACTCTATATGCATTTCTGGATTCGCCCATACGTGCTACATGCCCTGCCCATCTCAAACGTCTGGATTTAATGTTCCTAATTATGTCAGGTGAAGAATACAATGCGTGCAATTCTGTGTTGTGTAACTTTCTCCATTCTCCTGTAACTTCATCCCTCTTAGCCCCAAATATTCTCCTAAGCACCTTATTCTCAAACACCCTTAACCTATGTTCCTCTCTCAAAGTGAGAGTCCAAGTTTCACAACCATAAAGAACAACCGGTAATATAACTGTTTTATAAATTCTAACTTTCACATTTTTCACAGCAGACTGGATGATAAAAGCTTCTCAACCGAATAATAACAGGCATTTCCCATATTTATTCTGTGTTTAATTTCTTCCCGAGTATCATTTATATTTGTTGCTGTTGCTCCACGATATTTGAACTTCTCCACCTCTTCAAAAGATAAATTTCCAATTTTTATATTTCCATTTCGTACAATATTCTCGTCACGAGACATAATCATATACTTTGTTTTTTCGGGATTTACTTCCAAACCTATTTCTTTACTTGCTTCCAGTAAAATTCCCGTTTTTTCCCTAATCGTTTGTGGATTTTCTCCTAACATATTCACGTCATCCGCATAGACAAGCAGCTGATGTAGGCCTAACCCGTTCAATTCCAAACCCTCTCTGTTATCCTGGACTTTCCTAATGGCATACTCTAGAGCAAAGTTAAAAAGTAAAGGTGATAGTGCATCTCTTTGCTTTAGCCCACAGTGAATTGGAAACGCATCTGACAGAAACTGACCTATACGGACTCTGCTGTACGTTTCACTGAGACACATTTTAATTAATCGAATTAGTTTCCTGGGAATACCAAATTCAATAAGAATATCATATAAAACTTCTCTCTTAACCGAGTCATATGCCTTTTTGAAATCTATGAATAACTGATCCACTGTACCCTTATACTCCCATTTTTCTCCATTATCTGTAGAATACAAAATATCTGGTGAATAGTTGATCTATTACGCCTAAAGCCACACTGATGATCCCCAATAATTTCATCTACATATGGAGTTAATCTTCTCAAAAGAATATTGGACAAAATTTTGTACGACGTCAACAACAATAACAGTAACAAGATTTCTCCTTCATCAGGCTATAAAGGAAATGAGTAGGATTGTAAAATTTACATACTAACAAGATTCGTTTTTTTTTTCAGTATTCATTACCGAATCGTAAAATAAAACACTGCTGTATTCGCTTCGGCAATACATATACGAGTACTAAAAAACTGCTTTTTCAGTAAAAATCTGAACTTCAAAATAGGAAACACAAATAAAATTTACTTTCAAAATCAAAAGCATGTAAACATGTCACTAAAAGCATAACTATGAAATAATGTTACTTTTGCTCATCTTAAAAAACTATACACGCAATATTTAGCCTACTTTCCATATAAATTCAGGCTCTAATAAACAATGTTAACTCTTACTGCAGCAGCTTTCTACGGAATCTATCAGGATTTAAATCATGTAGGGTTGATGTGAATTAATGGTACATGTGAGTGAAGACAGTTTTGGAGAAGGTTCTCTTAAGGCATTATAATTCATTGCAGCATATATGTTGGCGGATGCTGGTTATGATGTTTGGATGGGCAACGCCAGAGGCAACATGTATTCCACCGCACACAAGAAACTATCCCCGATGGCACCATCATTCTGGTCTTTCAGGTACCGTACGTTATGCAAAGACTGTGGAAGAAAAACGTAGGAAATTATAGTATATTATTATTATTATTATTATTATTATTATTATTATTATTATTATTATTATTACTAGCCGTACCCGTGCGCTCCGCTGCACCCGTTAAAATAAATATAAAGTAATTACATAATTAAAATAGGACATTTGATCCAGGGAACATTCGTGTTTGATATAAGGATAAATCATTTATTATGTTACTTAATTTAAATTGTATTTGCATAATTAAAATGCGATAATTTTGATCCAGAGACCACTCATTTGGTCATAAAAATTATTTTAGGAAATACAGGAAACGAATGTACAGAATAGCCTATCAAGTTTTCTGTGCATAAGAAGCTATTTTAATCTTACCTGTCCTCGATTCACTCAGAAGTTACTGTAATAACATTACACAATTATGTCCATCTAGAGAAACTACACTTTCCAATTGTGAATTAATAATTAATTACACAAATCGGTTAATTTAGCTTCCAATATCACTTCACACAAACACAGAAACATTATCTGTAGGCTATCTTTCATAGCTTTCGATTGTTGCTGTCCAATGCCCCTTATAGACGAAGTCATTTGTTTTTTAATTCATTACACGGCCTTAGATGGCAGTTATTTTAATTTTAAAACTCATTTATCTCATTAAATATCAGTCCTATCAAAATTTTTCAAGGAATAAAACTTATCGGAAATTATTTTTAAAGAAACTCTTGTTATGTAACATTTTTCACAAAAATCAATAATAAGCGAGATATTTCGATTTATTTAATTCAGGCCCCCTTATAACCCCCCTTTTAAATAATGTATTTCGAATGCCATATAGCCTAAAATCTAAGTTACAACGAACTTAATTTATATTCCAATTTTCATCGAAATCCGTTCAGCCATTATCGCGTGAAAAGGTAACAAAAATACAGACAGACAGAGAGACAGGCAGACAGACATACAAACAAAAATTTCAAAAAAGCGATTTTCGGTTTCAGGGTGATTAATTATATATGTTAGGACCAATTATTTTTGGAAAATCGAAATTACCAGAAAAATTTCGGCTACAGATTTATTATTATTATTATTATTATTATTATTATTATTATTATTATTATTATTATTATTATTTTAGTACCGTACTAGTAGCATAATTTTAACTCCTATTTGTTTTTCCTATTCGTCTCATTCTTTTTTTCCCTTTCTCTTGTATAACTACTTCCTTTAGATTTCTGCTTCTACATTATTCGTTTCATATTCCCTTCTATGTCTCGTATTTTTTTCTTTTTCTCATTATTCTTTGCTTTGCTATTTTCTTCTCTTATTTTTCCTTCCATTCTTCTAAAGCGCTTTGCTCGCCCTCTTCTTCAACATCTTCATTTCCTCCTCGTTTTACTTCTACTTTTCTTTCTTTACCAACTCCATTTCCCACTTTCCCTTCCCTCTTTCCTCTTCTGCCATTCTGTTCTCAAACACACTACTGTACTGTTATTTCTAATCCTCCACCGTCAAAGGTTTGCCTTTTGTT
The DNA here is from genome assembly GCF_040183065.1 of Periplaneta americana. Classification (NCBI taxonomy): domain Eukaryota; kingdom Metazoa; phylum Arthropoda; class Insecta; order Blattodea; family Blattidae; genus Periplaneta; species Periplaneta americana. The sequence goes on from NC_091132.1 coordinate 113,906,587, forward strand.
CTCAGAAACATTTCCATTATGACGGATAACATCGAAAGAACGGAAAATGAAATTACCTTCTTTTATTAAAAGGGAACGGACATTATGTCCAGAGCATAAATCAAGGTAAGATTTCGATGGTTTTCAAACTCCATCAACCCTCACCTAGTTTCCATTAAGTGACCCGGGAAATTCCAAGGCTGAGTACGCAGTCACATCATAACAGCGTTTGTCATTTCTACCTGATCAGTCTGTTTCTAGTGTTCTAACAGTGAATGTACTGTATAAAAATGTCGAAGCGTAAAGTGTTTTCTTTGGAAGATAAGGCGAATATTATAAGTGACACTGAGCGTGGTGTTTCGCAAGCGGACGTGGATCGACAGCATAGTTTAAGCAAATCAACTGTGATAACAGTATACAGTGTAATCCATTCCACAAAAATGAAATATTTTATTTTCTTGTCCACAATTTCATTCATTTCTGTCATTTAAGGTTAGGGGAGAGACACTTCGGATATAGTGAACGAAATATGCAAGTCCGCAGAAGTTCACTATATCCGGAGTTGACTGTATATATATTGTCAAACTATCTTGAACACTGTCGACCTCTTTTCAAATAATCACAGATATTAACTGTCATATATATATATATATATATATATATATATATATATATATATATACGACCTAGTCCTTTACACTCGACAAAATATAGACAATTACTCATTAATAGCCAATATACATGATCATGAAATTAGAAATAGTGAACAAATTAATATCCCATACTGTATATTACATAAAACGAGTGCAAATTTTTCTGTCATGGGGATGAAATTATATAATAAGCTTCCCAGTCAATATTATAAGTTACCAACCCATAGTTTCAAAGCTAGATTTTATAATTGGCTTTTAATTAATCATTTCTACTCTGCAGATGAGTTTCTTAACATAAATTCATACGAAATTGTTTTTTAATAAATAAACTTATTTAGATTAGTTGCAGTTATTACATTAAGAGTGAAGTGTTTTCATTAATTTTATAGTTTCAAAATGTTTTGTGTTTTCATTCTAATTCAACTTTACTGTTTTCAATTATATGTGTATTTTCAAATGTATGTTTTTCCCCTCCCTTCTGTGTTGTGACGAAGCCTATCACTGCATGTTTAATGGCTTAATAAATTGAATTGAATTGAATTAAGGATTCTCACTTCAAGCTGTTCATATAAATTTGAGGATGGGGGACTTACAAATGTATACTTTGATCTCTGCTCTTTTAGGAGCAATATCGTTTTACACACTTCTAATAGCACTGCTAAACGCTCTGGCACTGCCAACGTCTGTAAAGAATTTTTATAATACAATATATTTTACTCTAACCCTGCAGTTGGCATGAGATGGGCGTGTACGACTTGACCGCTGAGATAGACTACGTGCTGTCCAACACAAGTGAGAACAGCCTCAACTACGTGGGCCACTCCATGGGCACCACCATGTTCTTGGTGCTCATGTCCATCAAGCCCGAATACAACGCCAAAATCCGCCATATGGTCGCCCTGGCTCCTGTAGCTTTCCTGAAGGACACCAAGAGTCCTTTCGCCTCTATCTCTAAACTCCTGCCCAGTGGGGTAAGTACATTCTGGTACAGGGTCTAGGTCTCCGCGTAATGGGTAGTAAGAATAAAGCTTAAGTACTTTCTCAAGGTTTATACTTTTGAGTATGAGCACTTCCTGTGATTATATACTCGTAACCACTAGAACATACTCATATTCGTAAGAATAAAGACATTCTACCTAACGCGAATATATATTCATCTCTAAAGCTTCTTGATCGTTTAAAAGTTAGTATGTACTCGTGTTACCTATCCTCTTTGACCACATTGCACCGTGATGCTTTTTTTTTTATAGACTTTCACATGCTATCCGCATGCTGTAGTGGTTTGTGTTTTGCTTTTTGTAAATTTTGATAATGAATAAATAAATAAAATAAATAATTAAATAAATTAAATTAAAAATTAATTTAATTAATTAATTAATTAATTAATTAATTAAACGAATAAATAAATAACTAAATAAATAAATGAATAAATAAATAAACATGAAACAGAGAGTGAATTAGATAAGGGACGTTAATAAAACAGGAAACAAGACAATAGTACTGGGAAATGGTCATTACGGAATGTTGGCTAGAGATTACAATCCATTTCTAGAATTACAGTTATGCTAATTCTATTTTTTATTACGGAGAGTTATATATATAATTTAAAGTTACAAGTAATTGCATTTTGCAATTCAAATTTTACAAAATAAACTGTAACTGTTAATTATATTTAACAACGCATAATTTGATAACCTTCATATTTTTATAGGTTATGTTTTTTATGAATAACAAATACGTGTTTAACCTTTTTCACATTCACTTTTGTGAAGCGTTAAAGGCTTCTGAAGTTCACGTTCTTCTCTATATTTTTGCATGAGGTACTACATCGTTCATAAATTTTGTCATTTTTTATTTAACTTTAAACTGAACACAAATCAATAAATATTCAGAATTGAGCCTGCTACAAACCATACTCAGAATAACATGAGCACGAACTTATAAATATGAGAATATATTAGCTTTTATTCTTATCAAGCATGAGTATATATTCTGTACAAGATGGACACTTGAGTATATTCTACTGTGCTTCCATGTTATGAGTATGTAATCAAAAATGAGTAGGTACTCAAATGTTTTTATTCTTACTAACAAGAGTATATACTAAAAAAAGTCTAGTATATACTATATACTCATGTTTATTCTTACCACGGATTAAGTCGATTGTGGAGTTAGCGACGATTTAGATTCAGTTTTAATGCAGTGAGGCTGAACATTAGCGACCACCCTTCCACGTCAGAGACCGGCTGGACTAAATGGGATTTTTTTGTGTAAAGATAGTGAGTTTTGGTAGGTTTGGGTACTGTCATATTCAGTTCCCGAATTTCACTTTTTAATTATCATCACTATTCTCAGAATAGTATTCTGGTACATATCATGAAAACACTCCTATGATAGACCGTGGGCAACTTCTATGGCGGTAGATTTTCTATTATTTCTAAAATCCTAGTATCGTCAATGGCAATCAATACATTGCCAATGCTGCGTGTAAGTCGCAATATTGTGGATATTACCGTCGTATTCTGTCCTAAGTCAGCGGTGACCAAAACGGGTGTCGTGATTACATCCTGTAATCACAGACATTGAAACGGGTACGAGGAGTTTCCTGTACATTGCTCTGTGCTTCATTCACGTATTGAAGGCAAGCAGTGGCAGTATCACGTCGCTCTACAAACTCTGTCTCTACAAGCAGTAAGGCGTGGTTTCGTAAAGAATGAGAAGAGAACTGTTTTGTTGTTCTGTCAGACAAAATGTAATATGTTTACTTTGCTCAATGGTTCAATTAGAAACATTAATTGCCACGCTGAAAAATGTATTGTTATTACTATTATTACTATTATTATTATTGTTATTATTATTATTATTATTATTTATTATTATTAGCAAGTGTTACCAGAACTTTTATATACGTGTCTGAATATATAGGCCTACATCTTCCCTTGAAGTATAAAATAATTACTAGACTACGCTATATCTCCATTTTAATTCCGAGCTTTGCCAGTCTTATTAGGTACACACAAGTTGCCTTTCTTGGAAATAACGAAACAAAGTTTTTTGCAGGCTTCTATGATTTTCACGTAACTGTACTTGGCATCGGAAAGGGTTGTTATGTACCCCTCCCAAAAAGGCTCGATTTTCTTGGGCATTGCTGCTGTGATACACCGTGCACTCTGATTATGAAATCACTCACTACTGGTCTGTCACCTCTCGCCGCAATTCAGCTGTCGGTGTGATTCCTGACGCACATGACGTCGTTCAAATTAGTTATCAGAGATCGGAAACAACCCTGTACGAAAGTTAGATGCTGCAGGTTACGTTTTTAAAATAATTTCTCTGACATAAAGGAACTAAGACTATGAATGAGATTAGATAGAGATGATCTAAATCAGCGTTTCTCAAACTATGGTCCGCGGACCACTTGTGGTCCTCGAGTTCTGCCCTTGTAGTCCTTCAAAAATGACAGAATAAGAAATAAAATTCAAACGAATTGCATATCACACTAAAGCCGAAAATCTCGAGTTTGGAAATGACACATGACAATCGCCTTTCACTTTTTCTCCCAGTACTAATATTTTATTAAATAATTTCTTGCCCAACAAACGAGGGATTTAAAGCACTATGAACTATGAACATGGCATTTCTCGCCATCTTTCCCTGTACATCTGGTGCCGAGCCTCTAATCCAGCCAGGGATCACTCGAATTCATAACACAGGACCAAAGTACGGAACCTTTTCATGTATTGATGACTTTCTTGATAGTTTTGCCGACACCCAGTTTGCACATTGAAATGGGCACATACAATACGTCGTACACCAATAAAATAGAACGTGCCAAATTGCATCTTTATTAGCTGAAAATCGGGCATGTTTCTGCATTAATTTTTTTATTTCTTTTTCCAGATGACGATATAAGAAATTTTAAACTCCGCCTATTTTACAAATCCGACAGGTTTATTTTTTACACTTGCGTGTTTCGTCTCTAAGTGCCGTTTCAATTTCGCGGGTTTCAAACACTCGTTTGAAAGCACTTCGTAACAAACAACGCACTGAGGTTTTGGTTCTCACTCATTGCCACACCAAGTAAATCCAAGTTCCAAATAAATCTTGTCATATTTACGAAAGTATTTTTTCTTTGAATAGCTATCACTAGAACTAAATATTTCTGTAATGACACTATAATCACTGATATTAATATATTTCTTCACACACAGCTTCTGAACTATTAGCACTGCCTAAATGAAGCGTATCATCATGTTCCTTTCTTTTCAAAGATCCGGATCGAAGTCAGTTTTCCATTATTTATAATGGGCACTATTTAACAGAGACATGGACAACTACTGCGTGTACCACATAAGAAGGATTTCAAACAACTAACTGTTAACAGGCAAGCGATGAATCAAGAATGCACAGAATTTGTTATAAGTTACTTGTGATTGGCTACAAAAAATATAATTACAAAAGTATTATAATTAAGTAATTGTATTTTAAAATATAAGTATACTGGTATTAAAATATGCTACAAAAATGATAAATTTGCTTTAGAAGGGAACAAGAGTAAGGTGGTCCGCGGAACTGTTCTGACTTAGAAAATTGGTCTCCACTTCAAAAAAGTTTGAGAAACGCTGATCTAAATTTAGTTACCCAAAACAAAACGCAATTCTGGGAGTACTCAATGAATTATTTGAAGATACGTTGTGATCATAAATACGTCAACAATTTCAAATGTTTTTGAAATATATGAGATGCGTGTCATCTTGCATTAGTATATCGAGATTAATTTATTAACAACTGTCCGTTCTTCTACCAGACAATCATCCATTCGGCCGATAAGAAGACAATAAAATAATTAATTAGCAGGAGAAATCAAATCACTTACATTAAATTCGGCCCACAGCCACTATTTTCGTTATGTCTTACAGAATGTGTTGGTTGGAACTTTGGTTTTTTCTTGAGAAATTTTCAAATTGAGACAGGTAGATCAAAACCCACTAACTCTAATTTTTGACAAAATTTAGTTATGGGCTGGATGATGCTTTTTAGTTTGTCCCGCATGCGTGGAAGGCAAGAATACACTAATATCGACATTCATCTGCATTCTGGGGGCTTTTTTAAAACTCGTGGAAGTCAGAACACACTTACTCCATGGAATAAGAGAGTTTTTGCATTCCAAACTTAATTTCCCGGTAGGTGGCAACACTATCGCTCAACCAGCTGAGTAAAGTGATACGATACGGTATTCAGAATGTCACAAAAATCTATGAAATCCATATAAGTAAGACTATTAAAGGCACAATATCGAGTCGATTAACTTCCAGAAACCCAATACAGATGCATCATTCCCCAGTCAACTAAAGTACAATTCAGCATTGTCATTGAAAGAAGAAAGCAAAAGGACTTGCACAATTTAATGCAGTTTATTTCTGAAGAAAGTAGGATGAATTACCAAACTCTGTTTGCGGACAGTAATAATCTAGAATCTAGATGCACAGGAAGAACATGAGAGTGAGAGAAAAAAACAGAATCTGTAACATGAATGAGATTGTGTTAACATGTTAATATTGTTTGTGGTTTTATTTCTGTATTTTGGTGTGCTTTATGGTAATTTGTGATTTTCTGTCTCATATATTTGAAATTAAAAAAAAAAAAAAATGTAGCAATGTTAATCTTAATAATAAACTTCCATTTTCTCGTATATTCCAATGTTTCATAAGGGAATTATGATATACTTATCTTTTTTTTCTTCACATGGCTCATATTTATTCACTTTTCTTAATTCATGCACTGTGGAAGTCAGAAAACCACTAACTCCAGCAGTGTTTAAATCAAAGTGTAACGTAAGATAATGTAAAAATTTAGGTTTTGAAGTATTTAATTAATAAAGAATGTAATTTTACACAATATTAATAGAGAAATGTATAATATTTAAAGTTAGTAAGAGAAACAATAAGTTTTTCCCTCTCCTGCAAAATTTGGTTTATTGGAGTTAGGGAGTTTTTGATTTCCCTGTCTCAATTACTGTGCTAACGCCATCAATGTTCTACATTGTTACTTTTACACTTATCATTACTTAGAAAAACAGCCTATTGCACGTTCGCTCGGAGAAAAACCGGGGGGTGGGGGCTGAAAGCAGAAGGTCACACAAATTACTTCTGTATCCTTCGTCCCGAGCAGAGGTAAACACCACATAGTTCCCAGTTCTGTAATGACTTGGAGTGCACATTATCTGTTTAATTTTCTTAGTGTACATTAAAATTAGTGAAATATGTGGCGGCCATAGGAGTCTGAAGAGAGTGAACAACATAGTGATGACAATAATTTGTATTGTTCGCATTTCTCCTGTTGGAAGAGGTCATTAACTAGAGAGACAACCTGCACATATTATAAAAAATGTATACCTATTTTTCAATGAAGAAAAATGCGAAAGTCATTCACCAATTGCTAAAACTGTTCGCGCTACGGATGTTTCAAGATTATTAGTGAAGAAAATAATTGCTATCAATATAAACGGTATAACACTCCTAAAAAGAAAACTCAGACTGCATTACAAACAGTTACGAAATTCAATAAATTTTATGATTTCGGACGTGATATAATACGACGCACCATTTATGAATGTTACAACGATCACACATCTCCAATATTGGACATCATTTTAAGTGCAGTGCAAGAAAAGACGCAAGGCACAGATTTCGAATTGCTGTATTGGTAAAAGAATATATTATATGACTGAATTGTTATAGGTTACACTACTATGAAATTTGTGAAATTTACAAATTTACGATGCTAACTGTATAGGAATATAAAACTATTATTATATGACTCAAATAAATATACTCTTTTTTTCATATTTATAAAATGAGTCTGAGAGACCCACCCGTGAGTTACGTAACTTTTCATAACCCCCATTCACTGACGGGTTAATAATAATTTTACTTATATTTATATTTAATGTGCTGTACAACAGCCAGTGGCCAATTACAGTTCACCGCAAAGAATATATCAAAAACATAATACAAAGATAATTATTACACATAAATACAATTACAATTAATTACAATAAAGACGATGAATGGGTAAATAATGGATGACTTTAAAATACATAACTAAGAATACTATGAGACAATGATAATTGAGTATAATGCCTAAAAGAATACATAAATGATAAATCGTTGCCAAGAGCAAACTAAGTCTATACATTGAAGGGATCGAATTCGCAGCCATGCATGTTGGCATTTTTAATGCATCTGGAGACTGGTGAAAGGAATTTCGAATTTCTAATATAGAAAAGTTTGTGGGCTCTCATATATTTTGTTGGAATACGTAAGGTAATATTGTTTAAGAAAGAGTCACAGGATATATCACCTTTGAGGACTTTACAAAAGAACAGATAATCTAGCTCATGGCGTCTAGCATATAGATTTTGACAATTAAAATATTCACATTTTCTCTCATAACTGTGCCCGGAATTAATGGGCAGAAATCTAAATGAACATAAAGATATAAATTATCTTTGTATATTTTCTAATTTAGCCGAGTCTGTAGTTGTAATCGAGTTCCAAGCTACAGATGCATATTCGAGTTTAGATCGCACCAATGCATAGTAAAGCATTAAAAGACAATGGGACGTGGAAAAAGAATAAGTTATTGACCGTATTATTCCTAACATTCTGATTGCGTGATTGTAAATGTAATCAACGTGACTATGAAAATACAATTTACTGTCAATGAATCTTCCCAAATCTTTTACGCAATCCGTTCTGTTAATTAGAACATTATTCAGATAATAATTAAATTTCAGTGAAGAAGTTTTTTCTAGAAAAGGTTATTACATTAGTTTTAGATACGTTAATTTTCATACCATTGTCTTCCGACCATTTAGCGACTAAATTAATGTCACATTGAAGTGAGTGACAGTCAGTACTACTTTTGATTGTACGAAAAATTTCTAATCTTCGGCTAATAATAAACAGTCTGAAGTTATTCTTTTATATATATCATCTATGAATATAATAAATAGGAGAGAACCTAAAGTAGATCCCTGCGGGATTCCACAATTTATATTATAAGAATAAGAATAATAAAAATAGGCTAACAAGAATGAAAAATGTTATTAGTGAAAATAAACACAGATTGTAAGTGGGACGTTTAGATGATGTACTCTAACAGATATTGCAACGCTGCTTCCTTAGTCGCATGTGGAGTTGTGTAACAACAACCACTGCTTCGGTAGCTTATTCACTTATTGCACACCTTCCCCTGGCTTTTCTCCTATCGGACGGACATTAATAGTAAATACCCTAACGGGGAATGTTACTTTGTAAAATGCTAAAGTGCTAACGGTTAACCCAGTGATGTCAAAGCAAGCGCATTTTTCTGACCTTGACGTCGTGCCCGGGCAGCAAGCGCTAAGTATGGATAGAGGAAGGGTTGTGTATATGAATAAGCAACGTGTTGGATTAAGAAAACAGTAGTGCACAAACTTCAAACGGAACGTGAAATTTTATGTCGTTATTTTTATATGGCTTCTTTCTGTTTAATATTATCTATATTGTCTGTAAAACAAACGTACTAACACTGATTTCTTAATATTACACTTGTGTTTTAAATCTTAATAACATAATAGAGAGTTAAGAAGGAATATTCACTTAAATTCCATAGTAGTATAATATTATACTGCATTAAGTGGATGAAACACATCATTCATAAAGAAAGTGATATTCCAAAGAAAGAGATTAAGTATGACATGATAATATATCACATATTCATTATATATGATCTCGCCACCCTCATTGAATATTATCACGACTACTATGAAGTAGTCAATGTCTATCATCACCTTTAAATAGAGAAAAAAACCGGGTTCGATTCCCGGTGCCGGAACGAATTTTTCTCGATTTAAAGGTGATGACATGATAAGTTGGAATTTATATTGATGGTATCTTTAGCCTTACAAAAGTAATCAATAAACTAATCAAAACAATATTACAGTACAAAGCAAAGTTACCTAGGTACTGTATCTGTTTTAAGTGTAACTAATATTACATAACAAAACTCTTATCGCATTATGCTTTTAAGGTGATATTTGTGAGCAACTTCCTATCATCAGAATGTTAAATTATTTTCTCGAAATCTGCTGAAGCCATAGAGCTGACATTTGTACAACACATGGGCACGTATCTTTTGCTTATGATGTAACAGTAGTTGCTTTGTTAATTCATTTCCTTACAAACAATTTCCATGCGAATATTTTTAAAATTTTCAATGCACTATCTTCAGTAATACGTATATACAGTATATTAGATTTACGAAAACATTCTGTAAGGCTACTAAATAAATAGGCCTATATCTGAAAGTTTCACTTTTCTATACGAAATGTTTAGAAAATATTTCTTTTGAATAAAAAAATCAAACTTGTGAAAAATGAGCATTAAAATTAAAACTTACATTCTTATAATACACTTATACTTCTCAGGCAAATCTAAAAATTAACATGGATACAGTTGTAATAAGTTCTCTTCCCTTTATCTATTCAATCAGTGCTGGCCATCCCTGAATGTAGCTCGATCAAGCGGCATATACCAGCTCTTTCGTCTGTCTCTTTCCTTTCCTCTGTAAAGCGATCAGGCTCTCCTGGGCTCTAAAGCGCGCGCTTGCTCCTGTGGGCATCAATTGACATGCCTGGGTTAACCTAACCACGCCACAAAGTCCAATTTTACGTTTCATACCTTGCATTAAAATTGACGAGTTGATATATCATCTTCGTGATGCTGAACAAATACAGATAACGAATAATTCTCAGTTTACTCTGAACGCACCCAAATTTAGAAGAAATACGTATCTGTGAAATGTTCTCGAGTCAATATTAACTGTATTCTTTACACAGTGATAGACACTGGTAGTGGTTTAACTTGAGTTCAAAGTGCAATTTCAGTACTGTACTTTCACACTACAAGAAAGGGCTTGTCAGAAGTGATAGCAGAACGGAAGTGTAAAGTTCCTCATCTACGCTTTTCTTTATCAATTGCCGGTGATAGTTTCTCACGTGACCAGTGGCGGCTGGTGGTTTGAAAATATGGTGGTGCACAATGGATATCGAAGAGGAGTTAAACATACTTTAAAGTTTAAAACCGTGTATACCTGAGGGCGTATACATATAAAGCTAATTTATATGCAATTAATAAGTAAAATGACTAAATACAAGCATACCTATTTACACAGAAAGCCCAAAAGTGGAAGGGGTCGTGGGCGGAGCTCTCTATATTGCGATTTACCCTCATGAAAGCATTTGAGCACAGAATCGTCATCAGAATGCTACCAAGTATCAAGTGCAACGTTTTCGTTCACAAAATTCAAATGCAGCTTTCGTAGGCTATCGGGAGATAGCGGCACTTATTGTCAGAACGACAACTCTTAGAACTTTAAAGCAAAATACAAGCTCCTTCATGTATTGTGACATTTGTGTGCATGTAGATTGAGAAAGTAATATGTGAAATATGCGACTGTTCGTTGACAAGTCGAATGAATACATTTTTTCATGCTTATTACTTCGGACAAATGTGTAGTTGAAACAGATACTTTCCCAGTGAATTTAGATTCTTCTGCACTGACATTGATGTCCATGTCAGGGAGTGCGACAAACCGTTCTCAATGAGGAAAGCATTAGGCCACGCCTCTAACCCCCTGTCCCTGCACTAGCCGAACATCTCTATAACTACCTTCCCTAGGTTTTCAACATCTTTGCAAACCAAGAGGCTCGGAGGCTCCTGCAGATGTACAAAACAAGACGCCAGCTGCAGACAGTCATAAATGAAAATTGTAAAATAAAATTATATTTTTAATAGTAACAAAGCCGGGAGGAACATTAGGCTATTGGGGGGTGTACAAACCTGCAACCCCCTTGAGAAGCCGCCACTGCACGTGACTGATTACTTCCACGCTATTATCAATTCTATTGGCGCTTGATAACAGTGCAGTTGATACGACCTCGTTAAATAATGTTTTTTTTTTTTAACGGAATACATCTGGAGATGACTTGGTTCAAATCTAAGCACTTCAGATCTTTTTTTTACGTTGCAATAGAGAAGGTACTATAGTTTTTAAACCTTAATAAGTTTCAGATGCTTAGGCCTATTCATATCGCTTTTTGGTCGTACTTTGTTTTGGGTTTACAATGTCAAACAATTGAAATCAGTTGCTCCTCGTCATATAGAAATCTGATGGTTGCATTTTGCTGGCTAAATAGAACAGTAATTATGCAATTGTATTGGCAAGGAATATATTAGTACATTTCTACCTTTAGATTAAGAAGTAGCTACTTCTTCTTTTCTGACTTCTTATTTAACCTTCTCCCTTTCTATCCAATGTTGTGTGGGGGAGGGTTGTCTTGGGTCCAACACTATAGAAGAGGGCCTCCCATACCATGTGGTCGACACGATGCAATAACACCGTGAAAACGTCAAAGGACAAGTACAAGACAATAGACAAACGCTCAGTCCGTGAAATGGAGATCAATTTCCGATCACTCCGGAAATCGAACTACGAATCGCTGGATTGGAAGCACACACACTATCCACTGAGCCATAGCGACAGACAATGAAAAGTATGAAAGAGCAAAACAAATGCTTCAATATTTTAAGTTAAAATTTAAGTAGACCTAATATTAAAAAAATAATTAAAATGACTTAATAATAACTACTAGACTAACTGCAGTAACTTTCGAGGAATATCACTTTTGTTGACGTCGCACAGTGTGTAATTTCAAGCAGCTAGCCGGCCAAAAATCAATTTTCACACCCCATCTTTAATTCTAAATTCTTATATAGGCGTGTTTATAACACTCCAAAGTATACTATCCAAGTGTAGACAGATGCTTACGGCTGGTATTCATAGTCGACACTTTATATCACCACTTTGCAAAGTGACACTTTTGACGAAAGTAGCTCTTTCATATTAGTGGTATTCATAGACGATTGAAGAAGTGCACTTCACAAAGTGTCACTTTACGCCAGCAAAGTGTAGAGTTACAATTTGGTTGGTAATAGAAGTCCCACAATGCCTTTCAAAACAAGTGAACAAACAATAATAAATTAATGACGTATAACCTACAAATTACAATGCTTGTGATTTGAATTGGGAGCCTATTGATTGCGCGAGGAAGAAAATATATATTTAAAGTTGTTTTATTTCAGTTTCTAGTTTTTGTTGCCGATAGTTTAGATTATTTCAGTCTGTTCAGATATATAACATTTTATTAAATAGTTAGTGATACTGCTGGTGAAATTAGGTTAGATTTTGTACAGTACATAACCGATTCATTAATTTATATAGTTAGATTAGGTTCTGTACATATCTTTTTCATTGATTTATGTCGCTAAGTTAGATTTTGTATGTATCCGTTCCACTGATTTATACAGTTCGGTTAGATTTTGTAGCCTACATATCTTCTATTAGTTTATATAGTTAGGTTAAGTTGGACTGAGTAGGTTAAGTTTTGTGTGTGTGTATATATATATATATATATATATATATATATATATATATATATATATATATATAACGATATAAATTTAATGATTATATATATATAATCATTAAATTTATATCGTTAGGTTAGGTTTTATAAGTATCTGCTTCATTGATATATCGTGTTATTTCCGTTATTTTCATTTTTGTCTTTTTTCGTGAATAGTGAATAGAAGTAGAAAAAGAATGAGATAACCACATTACTACTGCTATTATTATTATTACTACTACTACTACTACTACTACTACTACTACTACTACTACTACTACTACTACTATTTTCTCTCTCTCGTTCCCATTATTGCCTGCTCTTCAGGAATATTTTGAATGCCAAATGTTTCTACAATGCAAAACAAAATAGGCCTAATAGTATGAGATCTCTTTTAATGGTGAGGTTATGACTGCACATTAACTAGAGACAGTAGATAAATTGCTTACCGGCGTGAAAATATATATTACCGTTATCAAAACAGTAATGATTATATCAACATCAAGATAAATCTTATCTCAAAATACAGGTAGTCAACAAAAATCGAAGTCATTTTAAACCCAATATAATTATGGAATCTGCTTAGAAGGCAGGCACGTGAGGTCTCTCAATGCTAATTTAAAATAATTATGCCTACATTAGAGTGAAGTTAGTTTAACATTATTAAGTTAACAAAGTCGTTTCAGTAGTAAAAAAATGGGTTATATAGGCATATCTACCTACATATCACTTCATCGAATTGAGGTTATAAATATACGAATGTTACTACAGAAATACCTGAACTATAATATTATATATATATATATATATATATATATATATATATATATATATATATTAATGTATGGTACATATCAGTAGCATAGAATTTTAATGCAGTCAATAACTGTATTATTGGAGGCACTGGCAAACGTCTATTATTCGTTTTTGTCAACCAGTCATCGAAAATATAAGCAATCTCAATAAGTTTCTTTATCAAATCGGAACCGTTTTTTTTAATTCTATATCATTATAAAATTCCACGGGATTGTCTTTAGGCCCATCTCTAATTTTTACATTGTCCACTAATTGTGCCATCTCTTCCGCACGTTCTAATAATTCGACAACTTCCAAGACGTCCGCCATTTTTATACAAAGTGCCACTTTCGGCTCAAAGTGTGGTCGGAACTACACTTTCATCCAAAGTGTTCCTTCGCACCAAAGTGTCGACTGTGCAACGGAAAAGTGATACTTCGCGTCTTCCAAAGGACACTTTAATCGAAAGTGTCGACTATGAATACCAGCCTACATCTAGTAGGGGACCCTCACAACAGAGCGAAAGTTGCATGTCTCCGATAAGATCATTTAAGCTGCAGAGGCGGGCGTGCAGTTCGTATTTGAATGATGCAAAGTGAGGAAGTTAATATAATATTTTTCTTTAATATACAGTGTGGATATATTATAAGGAGGTATTTACTTGCAAATAAACTAATTCTTTTGCTACAAATTATTATCTTATTGTCTAGAATAAGTGTCTGAATGAACATGTGCAGAGAGTCAAAGTTCTATCTTATTACATTACTTTGAGTTGAATTTTAAAAGGTGTAGCCCTCTATCACCTCGATAAAATTTTGTAGACATATTCATTATGCTTTTCTGAGCAAGACGTCGTGATTTTTTTCTGCAACCAGATGCAGACAGAAAAACTATTAATTATTTTCAGACACCATGCGCTCCGTAATCAGGAGAGCTGTTTTCCAGGTATGGAACAAGAGCGAGAAAAAAGTGAAATTCTCAAATATAATTGAACATTTTGGTCTCAAAGATTACTCCGAAGACATTTTACAGTCAATAAAAAAATAATTAAATTTCTATGCTCGAAAATTAGATTACGGTGGGAAAAATACAGCATAAATGAGAAAATTTTCTTAAAATATAATGTGCTATGTTTGAACCAAGATGCAAAGTCTGAGAATAAAATATATAATACTTTGAAATCTACTACAAAACAATTCCAATTTGAGTCTGCCCGTACAAGCATTCGGGGACGTCCACGTAAACTTTTCGGAGAACTGAGCGAAAGATCAAAACGGAAAAAATTTAGTCCACTTTTTAAAGAAAGATCACCAGAAGAAAAGCTTTCAGCTGCCCATATGAGTTTCAGAACTTCTACGAAAAGAGATGCGGCCAATATTGTAGGAGAGCTTTTACTTGCAACACTTCAACGTGCGACAAAATTGAGAAAAAAAAACGTGAAAATTGATTTTGCAGGAACGACCAACAATTGTCACCTAATAAGGTTCTCGCTTTGATTACTGATTTACAGTTGACCTCTAATCAATATAAAGAATTAAGGGAAATGCAAATTCTTGTAACAGTTAATTTAGATCCATCGTTTTATTTATTGCGAAACACTGAAGATAGGATAGGTTCAGGCAGGAAAGGGGACTACTTGTTGGCGTGATAAAACAAAGCACTCGCAATAAAAATGATGCAAATACCGCAAGAATATTTTTCAGGGAGGTTTCCACTTTCGCATATATTACGGGAATAGTTGGAAAATTAATAAGTCGTTTACACACACAATATTAGAAACCTTTTCTTGAGGTTTTGCTATACTGATGAACGGGCACTTGACATGTATGCAAGGGAGACAAGGGAATTATATTTATGTTTGCACAAATAGTATTATATGCCTACAACCCTTTACAAACTCTTGGCTCATGGACAGAAGGTCACAGGACATTACACCTACTGGCAAACTATCTGAGGAGGCCCAGGAAACGAGGAAAAAATACAATATTAGACTTTTCAGAGAAGTCTTCGCGAGAAAAACATCAAGAAAGACACAAATACCGATCTTTTACTGAGGCTACTTATTTCTTTGGACACTTACATCATCAGCTTAAAGAAATTAAGAAGAGGAAATCGTTGTCGATTTTAATAGTAGTGCTGCTGTTCTCTCCGAGCCTCTATTACTCGGTGCTGCCGAAGGAGATACTAACAGTGTGGATACAGATTCTGATGGGGATGCATCTGACGTCTGAACGAATAAGATGTAGCAATATTTCTTCGTCTTACGCTTTCAATTTTAAGCGCATTCCACATTATGAACATTAATTTATTTTTTCACTGAAATCGATTTTTTTACAATATTACTCATTTTATTTTCAGTAAAAATAGTTGTTATTTTCATTTTCATTATTAAAAACTTATCTACTTCAATAATTTAAGTTACATAACAAATTTTATGAAAATTGAGCGATTAGTTTTCGAGAAATGATTTTTGGCCGGCTAGACTCGCTAAATTACACACTGCGCGTCGTACAAAATTTTGTCCAATGTTTTTTTTTTTTTTTAAGAAGATTAAAACTCCACATGTAGATGAAATTATTGGGGATCATCAGTGTGGTTTTAGGCGTAATAGATCAACTATTGGCCAGATATTTTGTATTCCACAGATAATGGAGAAAAAATGGGAGTATAAGGGTACAGTGGATCAGTTATTCATAGATTTCAAAAAGGTATATGACTCGGTTAAGAGAGAAGTTTTATATGATATTCTTATTGAATTTGGTATTCCCAAGAAACTAGTTCGATTACTTAAAATGTGTTTCAGTGAAACGTACAGCAGAGTTCGTATAGGTCTTTTGAAGAGGTGGAGAAGTTCAAATATCTTGGAGCAACAGTAACAAATATAAATGATACTCGGGAGGAAATTAAACACAGAATAAATATGGGAAATGCCTGTTATTATTCGGTTGAGAAGCTTTTATCATCCAGTCTGCTGTCAAAAAAACTGAAAGTTAGAATTTATAAAACAGTTATATTACCGGTTGTTCTTTATGGTTGTGAATCTTGGACTTTCACTTTGAGAGAGGAACATAGGTTAAGGGTGTTTGAGAATACGGTGCTTAGGAGAATATTTGGGGCTAAGAGGGATGAAGTTATAGGAGAATGGAGAAAGTTACACAACACAGAATTGCACGCATTGTATTCTTCACCTGACATAATTAAGAACATTAAATACAGACGTTTGAGATGGGCAGAGCTTGTAGCACGTATGGGCGAATCCAGAAATGCATATAGAGTGTTAGTTGGGAGGCCGGAGGGAAAAAGACCTTTGGGGAGGCCGAGACGTAGATGGGAAGATAATATTAAAATGGATTTGAGGGAGGTGGGATATGATGATAGAGAATGGATTAATCTTGCTCAGGATAGGGACCAATGGCGGGCTTATGTGAGGGCGGCAATGAACCTCAGGGTTCCTTAAAAGCCAGTAAGTAAGTAAGTAATAATAACTACTACTTTTAAATTCTACAGTGTGTACGTATTTAAGTTTGATATCATCCTCCCATTTTTTAAATTCATATATTCTCGTTCAATGAAAATGATTATGGTTTTAATAATTACAATGATTCGTCAGACTGAAGTCAGTCGTATACAAACAGCAGCTCTCTTAAATATGCTTTGGGTTGCAACGAAGTCGTTATATTAATTCTATGGTTATCGACAATAGCTACGGCAGTCTTTTAGCTGTAGGGTAAACATTAGGTAATTTCGCGACAGTGGTTATTTCGTGATACGTTTTCTTTGCTCTTTCGTGAACTAACCTATGGTGTTACGAGATTGAAATTTCCCCCAAAGGATTGCATATGTTGTTCGGTTTCCAGAAACATACAGCTGCGCTTTGTGTGACTATTGTAGCTGCTTCAGTGAGCTTTTATGTTTGGAGAGAGCAAGTTAGCGTCGATTTCTCAGGCGTACAAATTTTGTGGATGTTTGTAATTACATTACAGGCTTATTACTAAAGGTAAGCATATGATATTTGGTACAATGATGTATTATATCTTAAAGAAATTTTAGGAAATATTTTTGGAATTTTAGATACAGCTATAGTCGCCATATAGGCTTAGCTTTACTGATAGAAATCTTAGCTGTTTGAGGCGAAATTTTTCCCCTGAAATTATTCAAATCTGCTTTACAGGAAGCTTTACCTGAAAGACTAGATTTGCATAATATATACGTCACTGTGTACGTAAACAGAAAACCACAATTCCAAGTCACACAGAGTTTGTGTGCACTCGATGTGGGTCTCTGGCGTTTCGTCAGTCCACGCGAGTTGTGTGGATATAAAGGGAAAAGTTGAGACGGTGTCGGGTGGAGTTACCGGGTAGCTCAGTTGGCAGAGCGCTGGTACGTTCAACCAGAGGTTCCGGGATCAGTACCCGGCCCCGGAACAATTTTTCCCTTTAAATTATTAAGCGTTACATTTTATACTATTCTAAAAATTGCATTACAATACGAATTTTAGAAATCTGAAGATAAGATGTGATAAAAAAAGAAAAGGGGGACGCAATGGGTTCTGTGTAGCTTCTGTTTGATTTGTTATCATGCTAAGTGCAATGATAAGTGCTAGATGACTTACTTGCAAGAATTGTGACAAGATACATGGCTCCACTATTTTGGACCGGAAACAGAGGCAGACAATGGAATGGCATCATACAAATTCACCAAAAAAATAGAAATTCAAAAGTGCACCTTTGGCAGTAAAATTATGGCTACTGTGTTTTTCAATTCAGAAGGACTCTTGCTTGTGGACATCATGCCACACGGAATCACCATTAATTCTGACGCGTATGTGGCAACTCTCAAGAAACTTCAAGCTCGACTGAGTCATGTTCGACTACATCGGGAGAAGCAGGATGTTCTGCTATTGCACGACAACGCACAGCCATATGTCAGTCACAAGACCACAGACCACATCAGAAAATTCGGATAGACAACACTGAAACATCCACCTTACAGTCCTGAACTGGCACCGTGCGATTACCATCTCTTTGGTAAACTGAAGGATCCTTTCGCGGAACGAGGTTAGAAGATGACTCCCTTGTGCACGCTGCTAAAGAGTGACTCAGACGTGTTGGTCCACCAGACTTTTACCGTGCTGGTCTACAGGCCCTCGTTCCTAAGTTATGTAAGGCAGTTGAAAGGGTCGGGGATTATGTGGAAAAGTGACATTTTGTTCCTAAAGAATGTATCTACATTCTGTGAAAGTAGCAAAGCTGTAGGATAAAAATATAATTTTTGAACAAATGTTATGCATTACGGTACTTTTGGAGTTACCCTAGTAATATAGGCTATAGTAAAGTCCGTAATAAAAGTGTTCACCCTTTCAGGGCAAAGAAGATCCCTTTTTAATTTCAATTTTTACTTTGATTTCATTCTTATTATGTGTTGATATGTATTTCTACGTTTTCTTGCTATGAATATTAGACGGAATTACTATGTTTGAAGTCTTGTAACAATAAATGAGAATTTCATTTGACTTTGATGAATTTTTCCACAATTCTTCTACCTCTCACGAAATTATCCATGTAATATCACGAAATTACCAAAGTTATCACGAAATGACCAACCTTTTAGCTTAAGTTGTAAAAGTGGTTTTTGGCACTTGTTCAAGAACGAGACCAATTTTTTATGTCTCCAGATTTGTACAGCAAATTATCGTCTTTTAGATGAAAATATCGGAATAAGGATATATTAACAGGTTTGTATTTTAAATTAATTTTCATGAAATTATCACGAAATTACCAATGTTTACCCTATAACTAATTATTATATACGCATCATCCAGACGGTTAGATGGTAGAAAATAAAAGGATTCTGAATAGTAAATTTGGTAAAAAAAATAGAAATGTAGGTTTTAATCATTTTAAGTACTTTTTTTTTTTCAGATTACAGCTTTTAAAGTTCAATATCTGTCAATTGTTGGAATGCCTACCTATACACGTCACACTCATTTTATGCCTCTGAAGTCTAATTTTATTTCCGTTATTTTAGAAGCCAAAATCTAAAACTACTGAACTTATATTTATGCTAATGTTCTATGCTAAATCTTACAAAGTTACTAACTAGATTCCAGATGATCAGAGAGAAAATATCCTAATCTTTAAGAAGGGTTGCAGAGAAATCAATGAAGCAAACTGTAAAGGAAGTTTTTTTATTGTAAAAGAAGGAAACAGAGACATTACTGTTGTAGTTGATGGAAGTTGCTTACATGTCCAAGTTTTGCCATGGCTGCAATGTCAACAAAAACAAGCAACAGCAAGAGGCTAGGTATAAGTGGAAGAATAAAAGCAGGGAGTTCTGTGCAGTTTTTTCAACATTCTGAAGAGAAAAAGCAGTAACGAACATGAAATACCTAGGCGATGATGACATACGGACTTCAGAGAGTGGTGTCACCAAAACCTTATGGTTGTGATGCTGCGATTGAGAAGCTGGAATTTATTGGCCACGTGAAGAAGAGGATGGGAATTTGACTACGTAAATTAGTAATATATGAGGCAACTAGACCAGAAGATAATGGGACATAGTGGCCAGTTCCTTTTCCCCTCCACTGTATACATTGCCGACTAACTACATATTACACTAGTCAGACTTCAGATGCACACAAACAATTATTATTATTATTATTATTATTATTATTATTAGGCCTATTATTATTTCTACTACTACTAGTATTATTATTATTATTATTATTATTATTATTATTATTATTATTATTATTATTATTATTATTATAACGGATTGCGTAAAAGAATTGGGAATATTCATTGACAGTAAATTGTATTTTCATAGTCATGTTGATTACATTTACAATCACGCAATGACAATGTTAGGAATAATACGGTCAATAACTTATTCTTTTTCCACGTCCCATTCTCTTTTAATGCTTTACTAGGCCTATACATTGGTGCGATCGAAACTCGAATATGCATCTGTAGTTTGGAACTACAGACTCGGCTAAATTAGAAAATATACAAAGATAATTTATATCTTTATGTTCATTTAGATTTCTGCCCATTAATTCCGGGTACAGTTATGAGAGAAAATGTGAATATTTTAATTGTCAAAATCTATATGCTAGACGCCATGAGCTAGATTATCTGTTCTTTTGTAAAGTCCTCAAAGGTGATATATCTTGTGACTCTTTCTTAAACAATATTACCTTACGTATTCCAACAAAATATATGAGAGCCCACAAACTTTTCTATATTAGAAATTCTAAATTTCTTTCACCAGTCTCCAGATGCATTAAAAATGCCAACATGCATGGCTGCGAATTCGATCCCTTCAATGTATAGACTTAGTTGGCTATTGGCAATGATTTATCATTTATGTATTCTTTCAGGCATTATGCTCAATTATCATTGTCTCATAGTATTCTTAGTTATGTATTTTAAAGTCATCCATTATTTATCCATTCATCGTCTTTATTGTAATTAATTGTAATTGTATTTATGTGTAATAATTATTTTTGTATTATGTTTTTGATATATTCTTTGCGGTGAACTGTAATTGACCACTGGCTGTTGAACAGCACATTAAATATAAATAAATAAAATAATAAATAAATAAATAAATTATTATTATTATTATTATTATTATTATTATTATTATTATTATTATTATTATTATTATTTAGCTCATAATTTCTCCTTAGCAATTAACTCACATTTTCTTTCCGTTGTGCATAAACTATCAATGTTCATGTTCTAATTTGATAAATCTTTACTACATGTTAGCTTTATCTTGCTTATTAATTTTGTTTCATAACTCGATGGTTCACGAATAGAAAATTAATCAATACTAACAATTAATATTAGAAACATCTCCCGTGACAATATAACCCATTACAGTAAATGCTGGGTACGTTAGGCGTTGAAATCTGGACTCACTTCGCCGGCATTTCATCTTACCAAAGAGTTTGTAATATATAACTAGAGACATCAACGGCGCTAGTTTCGCGTACAAAATTGAACCGCTGTTCGGCCACCATTAAAGGGAGTTGATGCTTCGCCGGGAGTCCAAGCAGTTCAGGCTTATTGAGGAGTACGAATAAATATAAGTACACTTGAAGGGAAATAATAAGAAAATGGTGAAATACTGCGCCGCAAATATTTGTTCGAACATAGCTATTATTATAGGATGCCCAGGAAAGCATGCATATCTTAATATTTGGAAGAATGTTCCAAATGCAGTTCCTCCTTTGAATGTGTTTACAGAACGTCGGAATATTTCATAGATAAAAGTTTTTCCAGAAACACATTAATCAGGTTCATAAGACTGATTTCAACAATGTATGTAAGGGTTAGGTGCCATCACATTACAGTGGATTATAATAGCAGAGTGCATAAGAAAATCCACACACTATATCTGTCTAAAACTGTTTTGTTTCACAATAAATGAATTAATCATGTAATTTCCGTTTTGTACAGCATGTACTTCTAATTTTTGGTTATATTAAGTGCAAAGAAATTAGTGAAAATATAGCTGATGGCCTAGCCAGGCCTATTATTACCACTGCTACTAGGTCTACTATGGCCACTACTAGGCCTACTATTACCACTACTACTAGGTATATTATTACCACTAGCACTGACTAGGTCTCACTACTACTAGGCCTACTAATACCACCAAAACTAGGCCTACTATTACCACTACTACTAGGTCTATTATTACCACTAGCACTGACTAGGTCTCACTACTACTAGGCCTACTAATACCACCAAAACTAGGCCTACTATTACCACTACTACTAGGCCTATTATTACGACTACTACTAGGCCTACTATTACCACAATAACTAAGCCTACTACTACCACTAATACTAGGCCTACTATTACCACTACTACTAGGCCTATTATTACCACTACTACTAGGCCTACTATTACCGCTACTAATTGTATTAAAAAGTCTGTACTGACCTCTAACTTGGTGGTCATCAATTACACAATGAATAGATTGTTTTATGATAAAATTTATTCTCATATTTTAAATCAGTTTCCAGAATTTTTATGACCTCATGTTTCACCACTTAATATTTTCTAGATCATATAGATATTTATTACAGTAAATATCCATTATTATGTCATTAAAACAATACTAGTAATACTGAAAATTAATGTTGACATTGCTATTATTCAATATTTCACATTCTTATCCTGAGTGTATATGGTGATTTAATTTATTTTTTAGAATATCGCCATTATAATACTTTGATAAATATAGCGCTCCTCTGCCATTCACGTTTATTTCAACACGACTCATCCTTTGTAAAAGATGTTTAAAAAAATGTCTATCACCAGGCTACGTCAATGCATTGTGGTACTGTTTTAGAATTTCGCGCCGCAAACACTCCCTTTAATGGCGGAAGCTAGCCGGTTCAATTTGTGACATTTTTCTTGCCTGCCACTCACAGGTATGTGTCTCTAGTAAGTATTACAAACTCTTTGCATCTTACTTAGACACTAGATAATCATAGCAGTTGATAAAGTGTCGTAAAATAGCCAACCAAAAAATTAAAAAATAGAACTTCTGGCGTCGGCAATGGTTTCAGGTATTGTTTCACATTATGTTTCAGGTACTGTTTGACATGGTATCCAACTGGCCTTTCTTCCCAAACAAGAAGCTGTCTAACGGACTACTTGAAACTTTTTGCAAGAAGGGCATAATAACACAGAAAATGTGCACAACCACACTGTTTCAAATCGGAGGGTTCAACTCCAAGCAACTGAATCAAGTAAGTTAAGGCAGCCAAATCAACTAAATTTTTTTTAATTTGTTCTTTCACAGAGTTACTTGTTATTTTCGACATCCCGTTTTCTAGACAGTCTTGAATACATTGAATTTGTTTGCTTTATTGTGCCCGCTCTTATCTACTTTGTTGACTAAACTACACCATAGGTAGTCTTGTACGGTGAGCCATGTCGATGGTCGGTCATAATGACACATGTTTCGCCGTGTATGACGTATGAACACAAATTATATCGTTTTAGTTAATATCGAGGCATATTTCGGTAGTTGCATCCCGCCGGTGACGAGATGACGGCATAATATAATGAATAATAAACAAAATTAGAAGCTCAAAATAATATATGAAATGGAAGCTTTCAGTTCAACTCACACTTTCATGATATGACACTTATATACATAATTCCTTAAGTGTGGGATGATATTATTAATTTATAAATATTCTCACCATTCGTCAGCTTGCACAAGGGACAAAGAGTACTTAACCATATAAATGTTTACAAGTTCATTGGACCATTGATTTTATTTTAACAATGAAACTCCTACAAGTACATCGCTGCAAATACATTTTGAGATTAGTGGAAATATACCTAGTTTTAAAGAAGTAAGTGTTACAAAAAAGTAAAGAATGCTAATGAACTTAGTTTGATTTCGAATATAGGTTATGCTTCAGAAGAGCAATTGATCCTAAGCTAAGGTTACAACCGGAATAACAGATGTAGGTATTCCAAGCCTCTTAAACGCATCTTTCATGAAGGGAGTAGCGGTACCTCTTGCTCCAACCAGAAGTCCGATTACTTCAAACTCTTTTACCTAGTATTTTTGGAGGTAATAGGGAATGGTAGGATTGTAGATATTCTTTTTTTCATTATCCAATTCTGCTGGCTGTTCCTAATCCGTTTCGAAACGCACAGTGGGATCAATTATGTATCCAGATCCTGTAGATTCCTTTTAAGCTGTTATATCTATGCGCCGTGTACTGCCAGTGACTGCCAGGTGTTGTAATCGGCATCTGTAAGGCCAGTGGCTATAATTGATCGTACTTGGTGGTGTCTAGCGTTTCGCAGAGCTTCGCCGTGCGGACAGGATCCCAGGACGTGTGCAAGAGTTTCAGCCTCGTTGTGGCAATGCCTACAACGGTTGTCCTGAGATCTTCCCGGCACAGCACGTACTGCAGCAACATTTCCAACCATTTTAATGCCATCGCGCCATTCGCTGTTGGAGAGTCCTTCGTGATTACAAATCCATTTGTTGGCACCAGGATATTGTTTAAATAAAACTACGCCTTTCCCTTTCTGTGGATGACGACACCAAATATCAAATTCTCTGTTCCTCAGAAGGTTACAAATCTTTGTAGCACTTAAGAAATGTTCATTCTTATGAAATAAGGCATCTCTGGAACAATGTTCAGAGACTGGCATATCTAATGCTCTCCTCATGAATGTGACGTGTTTGTATGATGTATGGGTTTTGAGATTTGTGTAAATATCTGTCGTCTTGCCAGAAAATTATGTGTAAATGTAAACTTTGAATCTAAATACTGCAGATGGATCGTACTATGCTTGCCCACCATTCTGAATATATATTTTCTTGAACCAGTTTCCTACTTTATTATCCCTTTATCATGTTGATGTGTTCATATATACACAGTGAAACTAAGTGATATCATTAATTTCAGGAGGTCATTCTTTGAGATATTTCAAACAAAAAGGTTTAATACAATTTTGCCCTTTCTTCATAGACCATGATATCAAACTACCTATCATTACAAATCTGATATTATTTCTTTATTAATATTGTT